>NC_084531.1:12802395-12822395 GCF_024500275.1 Phycodurus eques
AGCCTGCCCCAAAGAAGGGGGTGGGGGCGGTTGGGGCGGAGTCAGCGAGCCCTTCCACCAGGAGACCCAGCCGAGGGGGCGCCACAGATCATCCAGGACCCAGGGAGGTCCCAAGCCCGATCGAAGCGCCAGTCCCAAGGGGGAAGGGCAAACTAAACACAGCCAAAACTCCACCGCAGCAACCCCACACCACAATGAACCGGGACAAAGCCCACACAAACGACATCCCACAGCACCCCAAATTCCAACGGTGAAAATCGGGAAAGGAGGCAGCGCCCCACAGCACCCGGCTCCATCCAAAGAAAAATAAAATAAATATATTTTTTTAAATAAATAAATAAATCACAGGCGCTTTTGCGAAGCCCCCCCCCTCGCCAAAATGCCGAGCCCCGGCGCGCCCCCCCCCCAAAACAAAATGCCACAAGGCCAAAACAGGAAACCAAGCCAAAACCCACACATGCAAACCACCTAGAACCCGCTTTCCACCACTCCTTTGTCTTTGACCCAAAGTAGTTGAATTTTCACCGACGCCCTGCAGGTTAACATCGCCGGTAGCGGACATTGTTAACCTGGGCCACGACCGATCCGGTATGGAATTCTTTGTATGAACACTCATATTTGTTTGGCAAAGTTTTAAGCCAGATGCCCTTCCTGACACAACCCTCTGTATTTATCTGGACTTGGGACCGGCCTACAGTTTGCAGTGGCTTGTGCCCCCCATAGGGTTGCATTACCGTACTGCAAACAATGATAGACAAATTATATACTCTCGTCACAAATAAAAGTCTTTGCATTGACATTTTCAATCACACTTAAGTTTTACTACAAACACGGATGCTCAAAATTCAATATGTAGCAGTATGAAATCTGTTTTGTTAAGATTCACAGCCCTCTCAACGAAAACAAGTGACCGCAATTGTGCGTGCGTGTGAACTGCTTTGGAGCGTCAACATGAAACACCCAGTCAGAGGGGGGTGATTAGATTGGTATATTACTGCGAGACACCTAGGACATGGGCACTCATTAACAAGCTGGAGTTCTGTACACATTGGGGACATACAAAAAATAATTAATTGGTGATGGAAAAACAACTCTGACAATATTTTTTATATTAATACCAACAAGGCTGCTTTTTTTCTGTTCCAGTTTAGAACATGAACAATTTGCTAAAAAATAATTGAGGGTAGTCGTCAGTCTTGTCGCTCATGTCCTGTTGGCTTCATCCCAGGGTGATTTTCCAGTTTTCTTCAAACAACTCGATGCTCATGTGGAATGAAAAGATTCACAAGGAATTTAGACAAAGAAGAAATGCTTCACTTGGCTTTTCTTCCACGTAAAATAAATGTCCAAACAAAAACTCCACCAGCCTCAATTCCAAGACACTGTACACTCTCAAAATCAAACAGAATACAGTACATCACGTTTTGTTTTACTTCACTTGAACTGCAAAACGAGAGGGCGGGGAAGAAAAATACAAATTTACCAAGTCTACAGTGATGACGATTCTCTGTGGATGTGTACTGGAATCAGAGAAAACAGTTGATCTGCATTTTTTTTCTTTTTTCTTTTCCCTAAAGTGATGTCCCTGTCCATGACAGCCGACCCCAACTGCCTAATTTCCACAAGTACTCTTTGCTCTGGCGCCGAGAGCCAGGGAGGCTGAACATTGGGGGTGGGCGTCTTTGTCTGGCTTAATTGTTCTTTTTCTCCCTGTCTGGGTTGGCCGTGATGTCTGCCGCCGGGGCATCGACTGCTGTTGTGTCATCCTGGTGGTGGTCCACTCCACTGGTGCCATACTCGTTGACCCTATTGGGGTCCACTCGATAAATCCAGCGCTGATACAGGTAGATGAAGAACACAACATCTGCAGAGAGGACAGAGGACGTGTTAATGCATTTCGTCGTGTGGTGGCCAGTGGCAGTGATATAATAGGCCTTTATTAGTAATTTTCCATATATTTTCTTTTGCAGTTGTCCTCATTAGGGTTGCAGGTGAGCTGCAGCTCATCCCTGCTGACTTTGGGGAGAGAAGGAGTACACAGTGGGCTGGTCACTAGCCAATTTCAAGCCACTTACAGACAACTATTCACACTCACATTTACACCCCACGGTCCCAGTGAATCCAACATGCATGTTTTATGAATGTGAGCGGAATCCAGAGCCCTTGGAGAAAACACACGCGGGCATGGGGAGAACAATGAAAGGAACACAGGTAGGCCAGAGCAGCGATCTGAACCTCTGAACTGTAAAATAGACGTAACCACCAAGCCATCATGCAGCCAATCAGAGATGCCAACCTCTATCATCATCTCTCAGGAACATTCTGGATATTTTGTCAGGAACATTTTGGTTTGTCAGGAACATTTGCATCTCAGCCAAAACAAACACGCAACCAGAAAAACTCTGTTCTTCCATTCTTTGAATAATTTTGAGTGACAAAATATTGACATTTAATTTTTTAAAATTTATTCAATACTGTCTTGTCACTTAATGGATAAATATACAATAATTGAATGAGTTTTATTTACTGAAAAACACATTACAAGAAATATCAGTCCTTGTCATCCAGTCGTCCTTTAACAAAGCTAAACTGATTTAAAAAAAATTAATTTTAAGAACATTTATTATGCAGATCTAAAAAGTAAAAATGAAAACACAGAACTTGCAGTATGCATAGACTATAAAATATGTGTTACCGGTTTTTATGTACATGGTGGTTCTGACTACAGTATTTGGGTTTAAGGTCTGTGTGTGTGTGGGTGTATATATACATATGTGGGCGTGTATGTGTTTAAATACACATGTACATGTTTACACATGTAAGTGACCATGTAGATGCTCATTAAGGTGACTTACATGTACTTATGCATGTCTAGTAGGAATATCACAATATTCACGATATTGCGAAATTTAAAGTGCCTCGATATTGTGGTAGTCTTGTCTCGGTATAGAATAATGAGCCGTTGTGCTTAAAATTTAGATACAGCCAGGCAACTGACCAAAACTTGTCGGACAATCAGAAGTTACGCTGGCTTAATTGAAGCATGTGATTATTTTTGTCTTGCAATCACAAGCCACGCTACATACATGTTAAGCGCTTGAAGTCTATTCGCTTGGTCTCTCGAACATTTTCGACTTTCTCGTAATGGTGACCACATGGCAAGTGTCTGTACAAAATACGGAGAAATCGGAACCATTGGCATCTCCAATAGCCCATTTGAACTCAGTTTGTAACGAAAACCAGAATATCTACGGGATTGAAAAAGTATAAATCTAATTTAACCTAAAATGAATTAAAGTGGGAAGTCTTACCATGTTTCCCATTCAGTGAAGGGTACATTTCTCTCACTTTCATCCTTTAATACTTCACAAATATTTTTTACTGTACATTATACTTTTCTTCTCAAGCATGAAGTGAACCCACTCCAAAATTCTCACCAACATTCTGTCACCTTTCCAGCAAATGTGCTTTGCTCATCTTTTTATCCACAGATGCCAATTATTTTGTTTCTTTGCAATCTCTAACACTCTTCTGGTAAGTGGTAAAATAATATAAACACCGTAAATGGCAGCTTTACAGATGCCACATCTGTGATTTATGTTAAAGACGTCCACCATGATACATTGTCGTATCAGTCACAGTAAAGGTACAGCACCTTAAAAAAGTACTCATACGCCTTGACCTTTTTCACATTTTGTGACCTTACAATCACAAACTTTACATTTTGTTGAGATTTGTTTGACAGACCAACAGAAAGTCGCACATAATTGTGAAGTGGAATGAAAATTATATACTATTTTCAAAATTCTAAGTGAAAATAAAGTCAATCTGAAAAGTGAGGTGTACATTTGTATTCAGCCCCCTGTACTCTGATACCCCTAAATACAATCCAGTGCCTCCAAAAGCCACCAATTAGTAAAGAGTCCACCTGTGCATAATTTACTCTTAATAGAAATACATCTGTTCTTTGAAAGCCTCAGTGGTTTGTCAGAGAACACAAGTGAACAAAAGCAACATGAAGACCAACGAACCCACCAGAAAGACCTGTATCTCTAATTGCCGCAAAAGATGAATCTACAAAGTATTGATGCAGGTAGGCTGAATATAAATGTACAAAAATGTAACACTTTGAAAACTATGTATCATTTACATTCTACTTGAAACTTGTGCTACATTGTGTTGGTCAATCATAAAATCTCATAGGTTGTAAATTGGAAAAATGTGAAAACCTTCAAGGGGTACAAATACCTTTTCAAGACACTGTATTTACAAAGGAAGCGGATGTTGTAACCAGAGGCAGTTTTAGTGGGTACTGCCATTCATTCGTTGCATTTCAGTGACAGTATGTACAAAATAGACTATTTGTGTTAATTATTATTTAAGAGCAGATGTACCATCTCTGAGGCATCCTATCCTGTACATCATGGGCATCTTGATGACAAAGGCAAATAGGTCATCAATGAACGTATTGAGAGCCTTGTATGTGAGCATCCTCCACGGGAGGTGGGCCACTGACTTCATTTTGTAGTTAATGAATAGCTGCGGCGTCATTGTGATGAAGCCTGAAATGGAGAGAGAGAGAGAGAGATGTGAAACATCAGTTTGCAGGTGATGTGTGACTCCTGTTTGGAGTCAGCGCATTCGCAGAGACAATTGGGACCTGAACATGCAACCATGATGCAAGTAGAAAAACAGTGGTCCAAGTCAAGTCACTAAGAGAGGCAAGAATCTGGCGGTCAAAGGTCCGCCGCATCCAGAGCTGGTGTGCAGGGTTGTGCAACTAGTTTTCATGAGTGGTTGATTAGTTGTGCTGCAATTCGAAACCTGAATTGCAGGAAAATAGTGTCGCAGATGTCAGACAGGTTAGCAATTGTGACAATTTAAATGACAACTGCAAACAGAAGGACAAGCAGGTGTGTGGTCATAAATCTATAGTGTGGTTTGGAGATGAGCAGAGTCATGCATGTAGCTACATGGACTGTTATAATAGCCTAACATTGCTAAACTATCCATCCATCCATCCATCCATTTTCTGAGCCACTTCTCCTCACTAGGGTCGCGGGCGTGCTGGAGCCTATCCCAGCTATCATTGGGCAGGAGGTGGGGTACACCCTGAATTGGTTGCCAGCCAATCGCAGGGCACATACAAACAAACAACCATTCGCACTCACATTCACACCTCCGGGCAATTTATAGTTGTCAATTAACCTAACATGCATGTTTTTGGGATGTGGGAGGAAACCGGAGTGTTCGGAGAAAACCCATGCAGGCATGGGGAGAACATGCAAACTCCACACAGCCGTAAGTATTCAGACCCTTTGCTGAGGCACTCATATCGAACTCGGTCGGGTGCTGTCCATTTCTTCTCCTAACAGCTCACAGTGGATGTCAGAGCAAATGAGAATCATGAGGTCAAAGGAACTGCCTGACGAGCTCAGAGACAGAAATGTGGCAAGGCATAGATCTGGCCAAGGCTACAAAAAGATTTCTGCTCCACTTAAGGGGGTGTTTTTCAGCTGCAGGGACAGGGAGATTGGTTGCAATTGAAGAAAAGATGAATGCGACCAAGTACAGAGATATCCTGGACGAAAACCTTCTCCAGAGTGCTCAGAACCTCAGACTGGGCCGAAGGTTCAACTTAAAAAAAGTCAATGACCCTAAGCACACAGCTAAAATACCAAAGGAGTGGCTTCAGAACAACTCCGTGACTGTTTTAGAATGGCCCAGCCAGAGCCCTGACTTAAACCCAATTGAACATCTCTGGAAAGACCTGAAAATGACTGCCCACCAACATTCAACATCCAACCTGACAGAACTGGAGAGGATTTGCAAGGAGGAATGGGAGATGATCGCCAAATCCAGGTGTGAAAAATGGCTCTATTAGCTCAAAAGGGTGCGTCTACTAAATACTGAGCAAAGGATCTGAATACTTATGGCTGTGTGATATTTCAGTTTTTCTTTTTCAATAAATCTGCAAAAATTTCAACAATTCAGTTTTTTTTTCTGTCAATATGGGGTGCTATGTGTACATTAATGTGGAAAGAAAATGAACTGTCCAGTTCAGTCTCGTTCGGCCGCGTCGCTGTGTGTGCGGCAGGCCTAAGAAGCACAGTGTCCGACTGGAACGAAAATACAATGTTGCCTTACTTACCGAAGGTTAGCAAGAAGCCATAGAGCATGCCGAGTACCCATGAGTACCAGCCTTTGTGCTCGACATACAATAAACTGTAGATGGCATAGCAGCCAAACAGAGGGTAAAGCAGCCACGACAAGTACTTGAAGGCCATCTGTGTACAGAGCCAGAGGGACCAGGTCAAAAATAAGTACACATCATCATAATTTTTTTTCCTCAAGTAGTTCAACAATGCTTTAGACTTACATCGTCATAGATTTTGGTAGAAGATGCCACATATGTGGACTTGTCTTTGAACACAAGTCTCGGGAGGAATCCTGCAATTTTGTTCTCTCTGTCCAACTATGGAAAGACAAAACAAATTCTGACATCGAAACCTGCAACAATCATAAAAAATATTGTGCATGGTTTTGACTTACTTTGACATCCATGACTTTGGTGATTTTCCAGAGGTCGATAAGAAGGCCGATGAAGACGCTGACCTGCACCACAAAGTTGGTCTCGTTGTCAAGAATGTACAGCAGCACCACCAGAGACTGAAACACTCCGAAGATGATGGAGCGCACGGAGAGGCCTTCCAAAGACTGTCGGCTGTTCCAGAACTGGATGTCTAGAGAAGGTCAGAGTGGATGAAAACAGCAAGGTACAACAAGGAAGTGTCTTAAGCATGCACACGATGAGTGGTGTTGTCTTGACTTTACCATTCTTAAAGGCCAGAAACTCAAAGATGCTGTGTACAATGGAGACCACAATGGTGAGTCCCAGGAGGTAGGGGTTGGTTTCCAGTAGGGCCACCTTTAAAGATAATTTTAATACTTAAAGCACTAGGAGTTTAGGTTGCTTCATATCACAAGATAAAAGTTTGTGAATATTTGCACTTATTTCATAGTTCTGGACTTACAAATGATGTCTGTAGAAAAAAATATCACCCCAAAATATACTCAGTAGTAAATTTAGGCTAGTTTTCCGTTTAAATATTTGATTTTCAGGCAGATTTTGGCCCGCCCACATTTTGGACACAACAGCCTGTCACAGCCTGGCATGTAACGAGCAGTAAGCGATGACATTTCCTCACTGAACTACCATATTGTTCGGACTACAAGTTGCAGTTTTTTTCATAGTTTGGCCGGGTGTGCGACTTATACACCGGAGCGATTTATTCACCGGAGCGATTTATATGTGACATTTTTAACACATTTTTATATAATTTTAATGTTATATTCACACTGACAACCGCAAGAGGGCACTCTAGGCCTGTGTATCTGTACCTCCAACTGACAATGAGTCTGACGAAAGCGACGTAGAAGAGGAAGCGGTGCATCGTCTACCTCCGGAGTTGGCGGATTATACACCAGTCCAAATGGATGTTCATAATTTGGACACCATTTATTTAAAACATGACCCAGCCCCCTAAAATAATCGGAATCGAGAATCGTTAGGAACTGGAATCGAAATAAGGAACCGGAATAGGGACTGGAATTGCCCAAATTCAAATGATTCCGAACCCTACTTGTTATTGTCCACAAAAAAAACATCCAGACTTTCAATATAGGCAAAAATTACACCGTACACTATATAGTTCAATAAGGAAATGTCATCGCCTCGTGCTCCTGATGTGTCAGTTTGACATGACCAAAATGTGGGAGGGCCACAATTTGGCATAAAATCTAATTTAATTAGAAAACAAGCCTAAAAGTACTACTGAGGTCAACCATTGCTAACGGACTCCACCAATCAGGCCTTTATGGTACAGTGGCAAAACGGAAGCCACTTTTCACTAAAGGGCACATGGCAGTCCAATTGGAGTTTGCCAAATGGTACCTTAAGGATTCTCAGACCTGTAGAAAATAAATTATCTGGTCTGACGAAACCAAATAGATTTTTTTTTGGCCTTAATTGCAAGCGTCATATCTCGAGAAGAGGCACTGCTCATCACCTGGCTAACAACATCCCTACTGTGAAGCATGGTGGTGGCAGCATCATGCTGTGGGGCTGTTTTTCTGCTGCAGGAACTGGGTGACTAGTCCGTATAGAGTGTAAGATGACAGCTGCCAAATATAGAGAAATTCTTCTAGAGAACTTGCTCCAGAGTGCTCTGGAACTCAGACTAGGGCTTCGCTTCATGTTCCAACACGACAATGACCCAAGGCCCACAGCCAAGATACCAAAGGAGTGGCTTCAGGAGCAGCCTGTGAATCTCCTTAAGTGGCCCAGCCACAGCCAGGACTTGAATCCAATCGAACATCTTTAGAAAGACCGAAAAATGGCTGTCCACTGACGCTGTACATCCAATCTGACTGACATTGAGAGGATCTGCAGAGAAGAATGGGACAACATGCCCCACAACAGGTGTGCCATAGACATACCCAAGAAGACTTGTGAAGGCTGTGATTGCTCCCAAAGGTGCTTCACCAAAATATTAAGCCAAGGGTGTGAATACTTATGTACCAATTATGTTTACATTTTCAATAAGTTTGCACAATTGTCTGTAAATGTTTTTACTTTGTCATTATGGGATATTTTATGTAGATTTTTTTAAAAAGAAAACTGTACTCAAAGCAGCTTTAAGTCTAACATAGCAAAATGTGGAAAAAGTGAAGGGGTGTGAATAATTTCTGGTGCCACTATATTTTGGGAGGAATTTTTCTCTGCAGAAATTATTTTAAAGTCCAGAACTATGAAATAAGTGCCACTGTTCAAAGCAGCAGAGAGATTGTTACATCCACCCTACCTTGACAGAGTCCTGATCCTCGTCAGACTGCTCGTAGGTGTCCTCAGGCAGGAAGTTCCACATCGAGCGAGCATTCTGGGCAGCGTAGAGCTGCCAGCGCCACAAGGACAGCGGGCAGTAGTTAAGGCGCAGCGGTAGTGTTGTCAGGGTGTTGTTGATGGGATAGTAGTCCTTCTGAAGGTTCCAGTAGTCATTGAAGTACACTATTGGGTAGTAGTCACCGCTCACCGCATCAAACTTCACATCTGGTGGAAGACGGAGCAGAGGAATGTTAAAGGTGTCTCTGAACACATCTTCAATATTTCACATACAGGTATCTTGTAGTTGAAAAACTTACGTTGGTCTAGCGGAGGTGGGACAGAGCCTTTCACCCAGGCTGTGTGGTCGTCCACCATGTTGATGGTGAGGTTGGGGTGCCAGTGAGAGATGATCTCCACTGGACCGTGGCTCTCAGCCCGCTGAGAGGAAATTAAATTGCACAGATGTCAACAATCAATACACTTCTGGAAAGGCTTTTTTCCATTCAAAGGAATGTGTTAATTTGTTAAATGTTGTTTCGCTTCACTCAAGTAAGGGTTTACGTTGCTGGCACCAACTGTACATCACGATAACTAAAAAAGGGCACATCTACTAACCGGGCACACTGGACAAAATTGCTGCTCAGTCCATTTTGCGCTGTTCTACCCCAAAACACTAAATACTTGGGAGTAGATGCAAATACATGACTTACGCATGTGCAATGTGATTAATCAAACCTGAGACGATATGGCAAGGCTCATTTTGTGTCTTGTGTCTGAAAGGCATGTGCAAATTGGCACTGCTGCGTGTAACGATTTCTGCGGTTATTGTGGCGAGGACACATACGCAAAATGAGAGGAGACGGTCAGAACTGAGCTTTTCTACTAGAGGTCGGACTTGCACTATAAATCCCTAATTGCTATTCTTATTCACAGTAATGAATGACTAGAGAATCACAATTGAATTGTTACTCCTTGTACTATACCAAAATAAAGACGTCATTGTCCAACAAAGGAAAAATAAAATTTCTCTAGTGAGCGCCTGGCCGGAGCTCGTCCGTAGCAACCATCTCCCGATAGACAGTCCGGTCTTGTGCCTGGTGGATAATGGTGGACGGGGCAGAACACCGCAACCTGACACCCAGGAGAGCTTGGGACCTCACTGGGGGCGTCACCAGCCGGGAGGAGGAGGTTGGGTGGCTGCCTGGATCACCGGCATGGCTGGAGTGCCGTTACACAGACGCACAACATGTCCAATAAATTGGAGTGCACGGTGCCTGATTGTTGTTGAGACTGCCTCAATCAATCAAATAATCCAATGAGATTATTTGAAAACTATTTATAGCTCTCTGGTTAAATCCTGGCATCTTTTATTGGGGGGTAGCAGATTGTGCCACAACACCAGAAAGAGGTACACTGACACATTTTGGCAGCTGCCAAAAAGAGGTTACCAAAACACTTTTTATTCCAAAATGTATTACTTTAACCAGGATGCCTCGCCATATTGAGGCCATGGTCTGTTTTGCGCCGGTCTCTGTGCCGTAAAATACGTAAATCCACACTGGCTGAGAACATTAACCGCTAGTTAGGTGCTAGCTGCTAGCAATCATCTGCCACAATGTGATGAATATATCTTGCACAACTTTCTCCCGTTCTTTCTGCTACGGTTGCAGTCATGAACATTTATGCAGCTCTTTGGGCATTTGGCCCTCGGACGCCTAGTTCGGCGGAGATTATCATTTTGGGGGAGACAGCTACGTGCATCCGTGTTTTATGATCTGATGAACGGCTACAGTCGTAAGTGTACAACTGAGCATATGCGCATGCGCACCAAGTCAAAACGGTGGTGGTCGTAACACAAAAAGTAAACATGGCACGGTAGCACCTTGTCATAGTAAATTATTCTTTGATTCGTTTTCATTCGAATCTGAAAATTCTGACACACCGTTTTTTTCCCCCCGCACTGACAGTAACACAAAAAGTAAACATGGCACGGTAGCACCTTGTCATAGTAAATTATTCTTTGATTCGTTTTCATTAGAATCTGAAAATTCTGACACACCGTTTTTCCCCCCCCGCACTGACAAGTAGACTCGAATCAGTATCAACTCGTTCATTGTCCTATTTTCCAGTAAGGTAAACATTTTTGAAATGTCAGAAACAAAAATTATTGGAACATACAGTGCCGCGAAAAATTATTGGCCGCCTTCTCAAATTCTTATATTTTTCCTGTTTCCCCACTTTAATTTAAGATCAAACAAATTTAAACAGACAAATAGAACTCAAATTAACTTAAAATGCTGTTTTTGAATAATTTCATTTATTAAGGACCTGGCTCTGCATGAAAAAGTAATGACCTCCCTTGTTAAATCATGAATTAATTGTGGATAATCAGAATTTTATTAAATTCTACAATGGCAATAACTCATCCAAGAGTGACTCATCCACGAGGCCAAAAAGGAACTTAGGACAACGAGCCAGGTGCGCTCGCAAATTTTCCATATTGAAAACCAGGGATATCCAGAGTTCAAAACCATTTTTAAAATATGGCGGTCTGTACCACTTTTACACCTGTTGCCAACAGCAACAATCTGTTCTAGAGTGAATAAACAATTTAGTGCCTGCTATTCAGAATCCTAGTGTAATAAAAGATAAAATTTTTAGTGGATCATGCACAACACGGCCACTATAAGCGTACACAATCTGTTGAGTGTTTAGGGCCCGATTTGAGACCTTACTAAATCCGGCCCTTGATGAAGTCGTGCAAGTATACGGGCTTTCGAGGTTACGGATGACGCACAATGAACTAGATTGCCCAGCAGTTTAAGAATGTGGTCACATGGCACAAAAAGGCAACTTCAGTTGCATCATACTATTTTACATCACAATTTAATATTTATGGCCTAGATGCATTTTTCATAAAAATATCTACTGTACATATGACTTTACTTCTGGATTAACGTAGGGCATTCTAACTTGTGTTCCGTAGAAACGGAACTCGTGCGTGCATGTTTTGGTAGCAGCTTAAAACTGAGAATATTTCATTTTAATGTTCAAAATCCAACTTTGGTGTCTGCTTGATTCATTAGGTGTTAAAGAGTTATCACACTCATCAATCAAGAGATGGGGCCACAAAATTGCTGATATGAAATATTTCATATCAGCAATTTTATGTTTGCACAAGAGTACTTACCATATTTCTCGTGTATAATGCACACTTTCTTTCCCAAAAATTGTCAAAAGTCAATAGTGCGCATTATACATAGGTATAAAGGGGGGGGGGGACTTTCACATTTTATAAATGTATGCCACCATCTAGAGGTTATGAAAAAGGTGTACACTTTCATTCCAATAAGACTGGTACGTATCACTGCAGAGTGGGTACGAAAAGTATTCAGATCCCCTTAAATGTTTCACTCTGTTATATTGCAGCCATTTGCTAAATTCATTTAAATTAATTTTCCCCTCAATGTACACACAGCACCCCATATTGACAGAAAAACAACTGAATTGTTGAAATTTTTGCAGATTGAAAAAGAAAAACAGAAATATCACACAGCCATAAGTATACAGACCCTTTGCTGTGACACTCTTATTAAACTCGAGTGCTGTACATTTCTTCTGATCATCCTTGAGATGGTTCTACACCTTTATTGCAGTCCAGCTGTTTGATTATACTGATTGTACTTGATTGGAAAGCCACACACCTGTCTATATAAGTAAGACCTTACAGCTCACAGTGCATGTCAGACCAAATGAGAATCATGAAGTCAAAGGAACTGCCTGAAGAGCTCAGAGACAGAATCGTGGCAAGGTACAGATCTAGCCAAGGTTACAAAAAAATTCTGCTCCACTTAAGGTTCCTAAGAGCACAGTGGACTCCATAATCCTTAAATTGAAGACATTTGGGACGACCAGAACTCTTCCTAGAGCTGGTCGTCCAGCCAAACTGAGCAATCGGGGTAGAAGAGCCTTGGTGAGAGACGTAAAGAAGAACCCAAAGATCATTGTGGCTGAGCTCACTGCAGCCCTCCACCAGTCGGGGCTTTATGGCAGAGTGACCCGACAGAAGCCTCTCCTCAAGTTTGTAAAAAAAAAAAAGCACCTGAAGGACTCAAAGATGGTGATAAATAAGATTCTCTGGTCTGATGAGACCAAGATAGAACTTTTTGGCCTTAATTCTAAGCGGTGTGTGGAGAAAAACCAGGCACTGCTCATCACCTGTCCAATACAGTCCCAACAGTGATGCATGGTGGTGGCAGCGTCATGCTGTGGGGGTGTTTTTCAGCTGCAGGGACAGGACGACTGGTTGCAATTGAAGGAAATATGAATGCGGCCAAGTACAGAGATATCCTGGACGAAAACCTTCTCCAGAGTGCTCAGGACCTCAGACTGGGCCAAAGGTGCACCTTCCAACAAGACAATGACCCTAAACACACAGCTAAAATAACGGAGTGGCTTCAGAACTGTTTTGAATGGCCCAGCCAGAGCCCTGACTTAAACCCAATTGAGCGTCTCTGGAGAGACCTGAAAATAGCTGTCCACCAACATTCGCCATCCAACCTGACAAAACTGAAGAGGATCTGCAAGGAGGAATGGCAGAGGATCCCCAAATCCAGGTGTGAAAACTTGTTGCATCATTCCCAAAAAGACTCACAGCTGTATCAGCTCAAAAGGGTGCTTCTACTAAATACTGAGAAAAGGGTCTGAATACTTATGCCTGTGTGTTATTTCAGTTTTCCTTTTTAAATAAATCTTCAAAAATTTCAACAATTCTGTTTTTTTTCTGTCAATATGGGATGCTGTGTGTACATTAAGGGGAAAAAATTCACAAATGATTTTAGCAAATGGCCCTTTGTCATTTGATTAGCAGGTAAAGGTCTCACATCACTGTCCAGCAGCTCAAGGGCGGGCCTTATTTGACATTTTATTTATCCTATAATTAACCAGGTAAAAGCTTATTAGGAGATGAAATATTTTTTTCAAAAGCCAAGAGGCAGCAGAAATGTTTCATTACATAAAATTCATATAATGAATAAAAAAAGACTACAAAATAACAGTGATATTAAAACGGATGGGATCGGATTTAAAAACAGTAACAAAGCCCAAATGCTTATGAGTAAATACATGGTGGGTTTAATTCATTGGAATTTGGCAGGTTTTAAGACATTTTTTGGGCCTCATTAGTGGGTTAATGGCTCTATACCTATGTGCCAAATGTTTAATATTTGTTTTCAGTGCAATTTGTGCAAACAGAGCCTGAGTCTGATTTATTTATATTTGTATTTATCTAAGATACTTTATTAATTGTTTGACATTACAATGCCAATGTTCAATGTTCTTTGAATGGAATTGAAAGTTCATTGCTCTTAAAAAGGATGTACAAAATTGCTATTGTGGCATGTTGAAACATAACAAAAAGCAAGAGCAATGGATAACACAAAAATATTGTACAAATAAAAATCTGCAATATAGCAGGTCCGTGGAGCAACAACTGTGCTACAGTGGAGGATTGCTGTATCTGTACTCAATGATGGTAAATTGCAGGGATTCATTGTTCCAGGGCTAGGACTCATTGTTTCCAGACCTGCATCCTCAAATTCACATAGTCTCAAGTGTAAAATGATCTATGGTTACAGAACAGATAAAGGTTGAACTGTCCTTTGGGAATTGTACTTCACTTTTTGCGCGTTTACGAGACGTGATATAATCGAACAGCGCTGTCTTTATTGACTGCTTGCCAGACCAAGCACAAGTTTTGCTGCAAAGCCAACTTTTATGTCCAGGCTGTTTTTGTTGCTACGTGTTGCTAACGGAAATGGCTAAGACTGTTACCGACTAGCTAGCGCCTTAACGGAACCTGCACGTCGGTTATTCGTCTTTTGGGGAAAACTCAGGAGAAACAAACAACTGCAGAGTCTCAAAATGGTGCCGTTCCCCGCCACGAAAGGCAGGGAGTTTGTCTCGCTGACACAGCAGATGATTGAACTACTGCAACAACAGGACATTTTCACAGCACTACTTCAGTAAAAGCAGGAAAACTTGAAAAGCTTTGTCACAACAACAACAAAAAACAGACTGGATGCACTTTCATACAGGAGGTAAAAGAAAGCTTACTTTCTATCTCTGTCCATCTAACAGTCACAAATCTGAAAGTCCTCTTGAGAAGTTTGCAATTTAGCAACAAGGGAAGGAAAACATGCAAATAAGCTTTTTTTCTTTATTAGTTAAACTAGTTAAGTTAAACATAACCCATTTCTTAAAAGGCCATATTACAACTTGTGTCATGAATGATTTTACTGTATGTTGTGATGCATCCAATCTAACCTTAGAAGCAATATTATGCACTGCACTTATTGCACTTCAAATTCTGTAAACTGTTATACAGTACCTGTATTTGATTTGTTGTTGTTCATCTGTTAATAAGTTAATAATTTTGTTTTAAACTATTCTTTAGAGTATTTATTACACAATATTTATTGGGATTTCTTCTTCTTTTTTTTTTTAAATCTCACACTTGGAAAAAAATAAATCAATAAAAAAAATCTAAAAACTAAAAGCATTTTTGAAAAAAAAAAAAAACGAATAAAAACTAACAAACCTGCTGTAAAAACTAATTAAAACTGACTGAATTTGAAAAAGAAAAGTCAAAACGAAATGAAAACTAACTATAATGGAAAATCCCAAACTCTTTTAACCCTGGTCCATACAAGGCCTATCACACGCAGAGCACCCCCCACTGGCCAGCAGGTGAATCAATTAAGAGGATTTACTGACTCCATATTGAATTTTGGGGGGGGGGGGAAGTAGTGCATTGCATTGATGAATCAATGTTTTTACCCATAACTAGTACTAATTGCAATACAAAATAACCACCTTAATCATCTCTGGATCTGCTTCCGTCTCTCCTGTCAGCAGATTCTTGGTCTTCATGAACTTTCTACGTTTGAATTTGTTTAGCACTGAAAAGCCAAAATGGTCCAATTTAAAACATCACCACAACTTACAGTGAATTGCATGTTTAAAATCTGATCACATCATGCGCTTACTTCGTGACGCATGAACAGTTGCGAGTCTGCGATACTGCCCTTTGCGCTTAGGGTCTGGGTGCAGTCCACTTTTCGTGAAGTGTGTGTGTATGTAGAGGGAGCCATTCTGCTGCACTGCCTAGAAATCAACACAGACACAGTAAGCATGGGACAGTATCAGATTTTGATGGTACGATAAGCTTGAGCAAAAAAAACATGGTATCACGGTATTTAAATTCCTGCTCCAAAATCTACTATTTTAAAAATGTAGGTTAACAAAAACACCTTTTTTTTCTCGATTGAACACAATCTATTTTATTTTTAAACAAAATATATAACCTTTGGTACATTAATACACAAACAAATAAATAAATATTAACACAGTAAATCACAATGTTCCATCAATGGTGAGCAACTTGTAGAACAGACCTGTGTTCCTTGGGTGCTACCTGGTGCCTGCAGGCACCATATTTGTGATCCATCCTCTTATATAGTGCAAACAAATATCCATCCATCCATTTTAAACACCGCTTATCCTGGTTAGGGTCGCGGGACGCTGGAGCCTATCCCAGCTGACTTCGGGCGAAAGGCGGATTACACCCTGAACTGGTCGCCAGTCAGTCGCAGGGCACATATAGACACGGACAACCATTCACACTCACATTCACACTGTCACTGAGTGGGAACTGAACCCACGCTGCCTGCACCAAAGTCAGGCGAGTGTACCACTACACCATCAGTGACGCAAAAAAAAAAAAATAAAACAAAAGAAAAGGTATTTAAAATTAAACTTAACTATTATAGGCTTTTAACGTTTTTTCCTACTAAACAAATTTATAGTGAAAAAACAATCACTACAAAACAAGGAAATATAAGAAAATAAATTATGCTGATAGATAACTTGTCTACAGTTGATTGGCATTGAGAAACACCAAGTGCCTCAAGCTTTGAGGAGCTCATCCGGTTTCTTCTGTCTGTCTGGAAAGGATCTGCCTTGTTTTTGAGAAGATTCTCGTCGAAGGGACTGTTAGCAACAGTTCCATTCGACACACTGGCACCTTCGTTAAAGGGGCTCTACGCAGATATCCGTATTTTGTTTCTAAATACATTAAATATGTCTGAAGTGCTGAAAACATATGCAAAGACAAAAATATACTGCTGAATTGCTGAGCTACAGTGGGTATGGAAACTATTCAACCCCCCTTAAATTTGTCACTTGGTTACATTTGCTAAAATAATTTAAGTTCATTTCCCCCCCTCAATGTACACACAGCACCCAATATTGACAGAGAAACACAGAATTGTTTTGCAGATTTATTAAAAAAGAAAAACTGAAATATCACACACCCATAAGTATTCAGATCCTTTGCTCAGTATTTAGTAGAGGCACTCTTTTTGAGCAAAAAAAAGCCATGAGTCTTTTTGGGAATGATGAAACAAGTTTTTCACACCTGGATTTGGGGATTCCTCCTTGCAGATCCTCTCCAGTTCTGTCAGGTTGGATGGTGAACATTGGTGGACAGCCATTTTCAGGTCTCTCCAGAAATGCTCAATTGGGTTTAAGTCAGGACTCTGCCTGGGCCATTCAAGAACAGTCACAGAGTTGTTCTGAAGCCACCCCTTTGTTATTTCAACTGTGTGCTTAGGGTCATTGTCTTGTTGGAAGGTGAACCTTCGGCCCAGTCTGAGGTCCTGAGCACTATGGAGAAGGTTTTCATCCAGGATATCCCTGTACTTGGCTGCATTCATCTTTCCTTCGATTGCAACCAGTCGTCCTGACCCTGCAACTGAAAAACACTCCCACAGCATGATTCTGCCACCACCATGCTTCACTGTTGGGACTGTATTGGACAGGTGCCTGGTTTTCTCCACACATACCGCTAAGAATTAAGGCCAAAAAGTTCTATCTTGGTCTCACTAGACCAGAGAATCTTATTTCTCACCATCTTGGAGTCTTTCACATGTTTTTTAGCGAACTCAATGTGGGCTTTCATGTGTCTTGCACTGAGGAGAGGCTTCCGTCTGGCCACTCTGCCATAAAGCCCCGACTGGTGGAGGGCTGTAGTGATGGTTGACTTTCTAGAACTTTCTCCTATCTCCCGACTGCATCTCTGGAGCTAAGCCACGGTGATCTACGGGTTCTTCTTTACCTCTCTCACCGAGGCTCTTCTCCCCCGATTACTCATTTTGGCCGAACGGCCAGCTCTAGGAAGGGTTCTGGTCGTCCATAACGTCTTCCATTTAAGGATTATGGAGGCCACTGTGCTCTTAGGAAGCTTAAGTGCAGCAGAATTTATTTTGCAGCCTTGGCCGGATCTGTGCCTCGCCACAATTCTGTCTCTGAGCTCTTCAGGCAGATCCTTTGACTTCATGATTCTCATTTGCTCTGACATGCACTGTGAGCTGTAAGGTCTTATATAGACAAGTGTGTGGCTTTCCCAATCAAGTCCAATCAGTATAATCAAACACAGCTCGACTCCAATGAAGGTGTAGAACCATCAAGGATGATCAAAAGAAATGGACAGCACCCGAGTTAAATATATGAGTGTCACAGCAAAGGGTCTGAATGCTTATGGCTGTGTGATATTTCAGTTTTTCTTTTTTTAATAAATCTGCAAAGATTTCAACAATTCCGTTTTTTTCTGTCAATATGGGGTGCTGTGTGTACATTGAGGAAAATAAAATGAACTTAAATTATTTTCGCAAATGGCTGCAATTTAACAAAGAGTGAAAAATTTAAGGGGGCCTGAATACTTGCCGTACTCATTCTATATCTTAAGCATCTTTTTCACCAGTTTGAATTTTCCTGATTTTCTGGGCGGGACTAAAACACGCGTATACTTTCTAGCGTGAGTACCCTCCCCCACTATATAAGTACAAAGTGAAGTCATTTTGCTTGGCTATGTTGCTCACTTATGAGTTAACTGTGGTTAGCTTCTTTAACAAGACCCATTTACCACTCCAACTTGCAGTTACCAAGCTAAAGATGCTACACCCTGAAAATGTGTCTTCGCTGGATGACTCAATCCCAGAAAATGAGGAAATAAAAAAGCAATCGATTGACTTTTTAAAGACACGCAGATGGCGAGCTAAACATCAAACACCACCGGCCAACTCTGCAGCGCGCATTTTACGACAGATCGTGGTAGCTTTGTAAACGTTCAGAGACAACATGGCTTCATGGGTAACTTGATACTAGTGAATGGGGGCAGTGCCGACTGTCTAACTACCTGGGCTTCCTCCTAAACATGCCACTGTCGTCAGGTGCCATGTTCAGCTATTACATTATGTCATCAACAACGAGAGTAAGTTGAGTTGTGTGCTTATTTTTATGATTATAGTCCACAATAACCATTAAATTTTGAAGTTGAGCCTCCTAACGTGATATTACATCGTATAAGATATCATCCCCTCAGTATGTTTGATTCCTTTTGGCACATCAATTTGACACATCCACAGCGTCTGCGAGCTGAGGTGGTGGCCTTTATTATTCAAGTTTTGATACCTGATTTTATATGCTTAGTGATTTTTTCATTCATTCAAATTTGACAGGCTTGTTAACATTACCCTTCTCTGTGGTGTGCCAAATTTACATTTAATTTTTTGGGCCTGCCTAGTCCTACTAAAAATTCCAGAATTTGTATCTTCAATAAAATTCAGACCATTGAATTTTATTGAAGATATAAATTCTGGAAAAAAAAAGTTTTGAAATTTTTTCTGCCAATGTCACTCACATAACGTGTGTGCACTGCCGCCCCTTCCCCCTCTGTTCAGCTGTGAAGGAGGAAAAAAAGGCAGCTTGGCTCTCCTCATTAAGTCCTCTCCTGTCCTTTTGTGTATTTGAGTGAAAAAGTAAAACCGCTGTAATAGAGAACTATTATTTCATCCATGTAGCGAGCCTTCTAAAATACTGAGATTGATAGAGGGTTTTTTCGTCACTTTTCCTAAAATTTACAAATATAAAAAAAGAGACGTGGTGCCCTACACGAGACAAATATAATTGGATTATATTCTTCTAAAGTTCATTGAATCACACCGGAAGGAGACAGGCGTCTAACTGCCGACTCTCCTTTTCCCAAATTACTTAAGCT
>NC_084531.1:13129895-13214895 GCF_024500275.1 Phycodurus eques
AATGATTTAAAATGCCATTAATATGCCCCCCCCCCAAAAAAAAAAAAAATAAAAAATAATATAAAATTGTTTTTGTTACGTTTTTAACAAACAAACGTAGTACTGCATTGTAAAATCTAATAACGTAATAAAACTTAATAACATAGCATGAAAAGCAATACATTTTATGAAGTGTAATTAAGTCACACAAACACATTCATGTGTTGATGTGTGCCTTTTTCGTGAGTGACGTCAGGAGCTGTAGTTAGTGGTGTTGGCTGTTGGCTGTTGACCACACAGTTAGCTCACTGTGAGTTGTGTGTTTGACTGGTTGGCCCGTTCAATAAACGGCTAAAAGTTCATGGGCAACTGCCATTTTTTTTTTTTTTTACTTCACTCAATTGCGGTAAGTAAGTTGCAAGTTGGGGCACTCGTAAGTCAAGGCACTACTGTATTCGTTTCACAATACAGTGAATTATGATTATTATCCATCCATCCATTTTCTGTACCGCTTATCCTCACTAGGGTCGCGGGCTTGCTGGAGCCTATCCCAGCTATCTTCGGGCGAGAGGAGGGGCACAGCCTGAACTAGTCGCCAGCCAATCACAGATTATTATTACAACTATTCATGTAAACTTTTTAACTTTTGTCTAAAAACATATAACTTCTTTCTTGAAGAAATGACTTTTATTCTTGAAAGATGAAATGAATATTTCTTGTAATATTTCATTTTTATTCTAGAAAACAAAACTACTTTTTCTCATGTTTTTTTTCTCATGAAATTGTACTTTTTTCTTTAAAAAAGTGATTTTGGGGGATTTTCTTTTCTCAAAAACCAAACTTTCATGAAAAAATAACTTTTCTTGTAACTTTACATTTCCCCCCTTTTCACTGTGGACCAAATATTCATTTGTAATGATGAATATATTGATAGTGATTTAAAAATGTTAAGGTTAAAAAAAATGATACCACTTTCATTTTCTGGGAATAAACTGCCCAGGTATTATAATGGGTGCCCTGTCAAGAATTAAATTTAATTGACATGTATGAAACACAGTAAATACACTTTCATAAATGCTTGATTTTAACGTGTATTTAATGTTATATTCCATATTTACTCTAAACCTAAATTGGGAATTGCAAGTGCCAAACATGCCAACACACACTCTTGATACCTTTAAATACCCAAGCTGTGACCAGCGCAATCGCGCCGCTCATCAAATTTGTGCGTGAGCAAGCTCGGGCTAAATTTACAGACAAGAAGCCGACTTACGCAATAGCACCACCACCTTCCGTCTTTACAATGGCTTCGCGCTCACACTTGCATTCAACCATAAGCAGCCCTCCTCAGATGCCACCCCCACACTATACATTACAACTCTGCAAGTGCTATTCTTGTTTTGGCGGTGACGGCCCCCGCCTCTGTGGCACAAGAATACCACCTCCGAGAACAGACGCCAATCTCACTGTCAAAGCATCATCACATCCCACGGGACAGCTTGGAGAGGGAGGCAGGGAGTGCAAGGGAGAAGGTGGAGGGATGGGAAGAATCAACACAGGGAGGAAATAAAGGGCAGATCACAAATACTATTTTGTGACGTGAGGGGGCTACAGGGGATATAAAAAGTGTACACACCCCTGTTCGAATGCCAGGTTTTTGTGATGTAAATATGAGACCAAGGTAAATTAAGCCTATTTGTAAACATTTTCCACCATTAATGTGGCCTACTGTATAGCATGTAGAACTTAATTTAAAAAGATGTAACCTGTAAAATGATCTCTTTAATAGAGGGGAAGTAAAAATAAACAACTGAGGTAATGCAGTTGCACAAGCGTACACACCCTCTTACAGCTGTGTTACGAATGAACCAATCACATTCAAACTCATGTTAAATGGGAGTCAGCACCCACCTGCTGCCATTTAAAGTGCCTCTGATTAACGCCAAATAAAATTGAGCTGTTCGAGTAGGTGTTTCCTGACGTTATCATGATAAAGTCTAATGTGATGCAGTTAAAGAAGCATACATTATACTTGATAGATCATGATTGAAAACAAAATACTGGGGCAGCATGATGGACTAGGGGTTGACATTTTTCTAGAATTATAAAAGGTTCTAGAAAAAAATGATTTGTTTATTGTATTATTAACAGTATTAGATTATATTAACATGTATTTATTCTTGAAAAATAGAGCTTTTAAAAAGAAATCTTGAAAGATGAGGTTTTTTTTCAAGACTTTCTTGAAAAAATATTTCCCTTTTTTTCCTCAGAATGTTCTAACTTTTTTGGAGAAAAATAAGACATTTATTGAAAAGAACATTTTTTCCATTTAGTATCATCCATCCATCCATCTTCAACACCGCTTATCCTGGTTAGGTTCACCCCGCTGGAGCCTATCCCAGCTGACTTCGGGTGAAAGGCGGACTACACCCTGAACTGGTCGCCAGTCAGTTGCAGGGCACATATAGACACGGACAACCATTCGCACTCACATTCACTTTGTCATTGAGTGGGAACTGAACCCACGCTGCCCCCACCAAAGTCAGGCGAGTGTACCACTATACCATCAGTGACCCCTTTTAGTATTAAGACTTTTAAAATCATTTTTCTCATCATATGGCTTTTTTTTCACTTATTTATTGCCTTTTTCCATCATAGACAAAGTGACTTATTTTCTACAAACAAAATGTTTTTTTCTCATAATGTGATTTTTTTGTTTCTGGAAAAGATGCATTTCCACAATGTTATGACTTTTGTTCCAGAAATATAAAACTGGGCGGCACGGTGGCGACTGGTTAGAGCGTCAGTCTCACAGTTCTGAGGACCCAGGTTCAATCCCTGGCCCAGACTGTGTGGAGTTTGCATGTTCTCCCCGTGCCTGCGTGGGTTTTCTCCTGGCACTCCGGTTTCCTCACATATCCCAAAAACATGCATTAATTGAAGACTCTAAATTGCCCGTAGGTGTGACTGTGAGTGTGAATGGTTGTCTGTTTGTATGTGCCCTGCGATCGGCTGGCAACCAGTTCAGGGTGTACCCCGCCTCCTGCCCGATGACAGCTGGGATAGGCTCCAGCGCGCCCGCGACCCTAGTGAGGAGAAGCGGCTCAGAAAATGGATGGATGGAAATATAAAACTGCCCGCGACCCTAGTGCGGATAAGCGGAACGGCAGATGAATGAAATATAAAACGTTCTAGGAAAAATAACACTTGTTTTTTTGTATTGCTGTATTAGGACTAATCTTGCAAATGTGTTACTTCAGAAAAATCAAACTTCAAATTTTTGGGGAAGGATGACAGTTTTTTTTCCAGAAAGAGTAAGACTTTCATGTACATGAATGAAATGCTAATGGAATATAAAACCATTCAAATAGCGGAGCACAGAGTCCAAAGCAAACATGGTGAAGCAGCATTTAGCTATTATGCTCCACATAAATGGAATAAGTTGCCAACAGAAGTGACGTCAGCCCCAAGTGTGCATGTTTTTAAGTCCAGGTTAAAAACTCTTCTTTTTTCCCTCATGTTCTTTTAGAGCATTTCCACTTTTAAAGGATATTTCTTGCACGCTGTTTTAATTGTATTTTTTCCCTCTTTGTTTTAAATGTTTATAAGCAGTTTTTTTCTTTGTTTTTAAATGCTTTTAATCATGTAAAGCACATTAAGTTACCTTGTGTATGAAATGCACTATATAAATACATTTGCTTTGCTTTCTTGAAAAATACTTTTCCCCTCTTAACATTACAAATGCCCTTCTTGAAAACATTTTTTTCACATAACGTAACAACTTATTTTTTTTCGAGACCTGTCCTATGAATTTTTTTTCTAGAAAACAAAACTTTTCTCTCAAACAAATAAGCAATTTACCCAGCCCAAGACTGTAAAGGCACATTCAAAGCTGTAAGACGGCATTATTAAAGATAATCTTGTATTGTGTTTATTATTCTTTTTATGTTTTGCTTTGGTTCTTTTTCATGTGTGTATCACAGTTAATGTTAAAACATTGCCCGTACAGTAAATTACACTGTTTCCATAATTTCTTATGAAACCTTAGAGGTTCAACTGTATAAAATGGAATCTCGAGCTGAAATTGTCTTAACACTCACTTCATTTTACTTCCTCTCCTGCTCCTCCCTCGATCAGGATGTAGCTGACACGTGAAATGACCTCGTAATGAACACAAGGTGGTGTGAGCGGAGCAAATGATTTATTAATAGCATCCATGTGTAGAGGACACTGAGTGTGTAACAGAGGAGGATGCAAATTGCGCGACTCAGACACTAGATAGAACAGGATAAGGGTGGTGGTGGTGGAGGGGGATGACTGGATGGGAGTAAGGGTGTGTTGACGCTGTAAGTGGCGTCAGTGCGATAAGAATAGCGTGTAGCACTGCTGAGACATCACCCTCACATTCACACCGAAACAACCAGTGCTCACTGTGTGTGTGCGTGTATCAGTTTGTAGATATCACTCAGGCTATGCTCTTGTGTACATGATGAATAAACTCTTGGGCCGCGGTGATGCTTGTTGAGAGTTGTGTGATTACAGCTAGAGTGGATGTAAAAAGTCTACACACACCCCTGTTCAGCTGCCAGTTTTTTGGTGAAATAAAAATCATGAGACCAGAATAAATCATTTAGAAACTTTTTCCACCATTGATGTGACCCACAACCTGTACAACCCAATTGGGGGGGGGATTAAATCGTTTCAAAAGTTGGAAATAAAAATACAAATCTGAGATAAAGTGGTTGCACAAGTGTGCACGCCCTTTTATAACTGGAGATGTGGCTCTGTTCAGAATTAACCAATCACGTTCAAACTCATGTTAAATGGGAGTAAGCACACACCCGCCACTGTTTAAAGTGTCTCTGATTAAGCCCAACTACAGTTCAGATGTTTTGGTAGGCTTTTCCTGTTGTTGTTGTAGTCACATTGTACAGCACAAGCTATGGTTTGCCGAGACCTTCCACAGCATCAGAGGGATCTCATTGTTCAACGTTATTAGTCAGGAGAAGGGTACAAAAGAATTTGCAAGGCATTAAATATGCCATGGAACCCAGTGAAAACAGTCATCATCGTGTGGAGAAAATACAGTATGGCACAACAGTAGCCGGGTTTACATAGAGCCTTGCATTCCAATTAGAATCGGGTTAGAAGCCCAAACCGATTAAAAAGGCTCCATTTAAACAGGCCGAAGCCGAATGGTTTTCGCAGGGGTGGAATATACTTTATCCCTAAACGATCCACAGTCATGTATCCGGTTCAATCGGAAAAGCCAGGCTGCGTTCTGTCTGCGCATGCTGTCTTGACGTAAAAGTACAGTGACGTCGTCGTTTGTGCACTTGAAAATATGTCGGCTTCCGACCTGAGCCAGACTGCAATGGAGAGCTTGTTTTAAACCACTCGTAACTTATTTTTATCAAGCCGTTGCTTTAATAAAAGTATAAAAACAATCACAATTACTGTGCTAAATGGACGACTGACCTCCATCTTGATAAATCGTGACGTTTACATAGATCTGCGCATGTCACACGTCTGTAAAACGATTGTTCCAATTAAATGTAGTGCACGTGATCGGAATAGATCAAGTCTTGGGCTGCAACGAATACTCGTGCATTTCGAGGGCTTCAAGAACACAAAATGATCAAGGATTTATTTTCTGCCTCGGGCATCCGCTTATTTAACTCATTCACGGCCAGCCCTCTCTGTTTGATACTATTTGTATGTACTGCCTGTTAATGACAGGAAAGAATGAATTGTGAAGCTCAACAGAGCAAACGTACGTGATCAATGCTAGGCGCACATGTTTTGATTCAAGGAGCGGGAAAATGGCCAAAATACACTATTAGTTTGCAAACCACATTAAGCACAACAAAGAAGAAGATGGCGACAACATCAGAGAAAATAAATGCGGTGGGGAAAGAAAGACGAAATGCCAAAAGTGCATTTCAGACTGAGCAGAAAGGTGAACACCGAATTGCTCATATCTACCACGGAGCAGTGACTGCAGTTGACTTGTTAAACTGCCGTATTTGGATTTGTACAACACTTCAGTGAGCGTGTACTTTTTCCGTGACTATTTTGGCCGATTGGATTGACAGCTGGGGCTCATCGCTTTGATGTCTCTCATGTAGCTATGATGTTGTGTAAGCGCAACTTTGGTTAATAATGTGCTTATTTTGCGTCTGTTTGGAGCCTGTGGAGAAGCGCGCTTTAGAGGTGGTGCACTTGTTTATATGTTTGAGGACTCATTTGGCACGTCAAGTTTGCTGTAAGCTTGGCCATGCGCGCTGCATGGCATTCCGTGACATCTGCTGCCGTGGTTGCCCAACAATTAAGATTGTTTAACGTTGTTCCAAGCTACGCATTACTATTAAAGTCTTTGGTCATGTTATGCCATTGTTTAATTTGTGTATATTTGTGCTTCCTCTCGAGGTGTCTTCATTTGAGTTTAGTCAGCTGGTCTATAAGCTCATAAACGCGCAGCCATGAACCTACTGTATACTGTATTATGTCATATGCTAACATGCTAGCTGCCCAAGTGAAGGCGCACAACAAATGTTCTTTATGCATTTTTTTTTTTAATTAATGCCTGATGTTTTTTATACAGCCAAGAAATGCTGAGTTGAAACTGAAATGTATTTAAATGTGTTTGATTTATTTTATTTGTGTGTGAAATTGCCTCACTAAAAATGTTTCGAGACAAGAAAATACTATTTGCTGTCCAATGGGATTTAAGGAAAACAGTTGATTATTTTAAAAAGGAAAACTAATTGGTCGCTAATTATTCAGTGAAATGGCTTATTTTTAATGTATCTGTTTTTTATCTTGTACATTCATAATTGTTCTTTAACTAAGCATAAACGCCCACATTTTTTAAAATTGAAATTCAACTTTAAAAAAAAGCATACTTATATGAATACTCGATTATGCGATAAAAATGTTGTTGGATAGATACTCGAATACTAAAATATTCGATAGCTGCAGCCCTAATCAAGTCACATGTAAACACTTCACCTGAGATCTTCAATCGTAATGATATAAATCGGAATGACAAAGTCTACATGTAAATCCAGCTAATCACATTTACCAAGAAGGAGCGGGACGTCCCTCCAAGATTAATGAAAAGATGAGAAGAAAAGTGGTCAGTGAGGCGACCAAGAGTCAGACAGCAACATTGAAGGTGCTGCAGCAATTTCTGGGAAGTATTGGCTGTTTAGTACATTCGACAACAGTCCCCCGCGTTCTTCATATGTGTGGATTGTGGGGTAGGGTGGCGATCTTATTTTACAGAGAAAAACATCCAAGCCTCGTTACATTTTACTAAAACACGCATGAATTCTCCCTAACACATGGGGGGGGAAAATGATGGTCTGATGAAACCATGGTTTAACTTTTTATCGATAATTCCTATAGGTGTGTTTGGTGTAAAGAAAACACTGCTCATCACCAAAAGAATGCCATACAGCATGATGCTTAGAGGCTGTTTTTCTTCAGCTGGAACTGGGGCCTTTGTCAAGGTGGAGGGAATTATGAACAGTTCCAAATAGCAGTCAGTTAGCAAAAAATAAAAAAATAAAATCAATAAATAAAAATTAAGGCTTCTGCTAGAAAGCAAAAAACATGTCTGGAAAAGCCTACTGCTACAACAGCTGAACTTTATTTTGTGGCAGTTTTGTACTGACTCCCATTTGGGATTGGTTAATTCTGAACACAGCCACATCACCAGTTATAAGAATGTGTGCACATTTGTGCAACCACATTATCTCAATTTTTTATTTGTACTTACCCTCAATAATAATTACATTTTTAAATGTTTTTTTTAATCAGTTGTTCTTTGCGTTGTACAGGGTATAGGTCACATTAATGGCAGAAAAAGTTTTGAAATGATTTGTCTTGGTCTAATTTTTTGACTTCACAAAACCTGGCGTTTGAAAAGGGGTGTGTTAGACTATAGATTCACTAGGTGCATTTTTCAGTGAATAGTTTTAGTCATGTTCTACGTAAGTAGTTGTACTTGTGAATGATGAGTTGCGAATCATCGAGAATTCACTGTAAACACCTCTGGCCACAGTATGCACTATAGTTACCTTTATTTTTTTGAGGGGGTTCAAGAACATACTGAAAGTTGTCTAGCGATGCAGGGCATAGAAAATGTTGGTAAAGGAGTTGTGTGTGTTCATATGTGTAACGTGTTGTCAGCGTGTCAGTCAATGACGCTCTGCTGGGTCCACGCAGAGATGCTCGTCACACCAGCAGAAACCGAACGAGCCACTGTGACGGACAAAAAGTCCCACAGAGCATGAGATCACGCTGAAGTTCACTTTGGTGCAAGATGAACAACCGATACTCACAGCGTTGATGCCTCTCTCTTTCACCTCACGGCTGCTTTCTGATTCATACAGCGCTGAGGAGAGAAGAGGCAGGACATTACTTCCTAGAAAAGACACAGACTCCTCAACTCTTGAAACCTTTGTATGGCTCTTCGAGGTTTCATAGAAAAATGTCTTCTGGTGGGATTTTTCACATCTTTGGAATGTGCCGAGATGCTATTTATTTTATGTTTGAACCATGAAAAATATATCTGCTTAAACCTTCCGGTGCCTGGAATATATCTTGTTCAATCATCGTGGGGCTTTTCCACGCTGCGACAACGAGGCACTCTAAAGCGGCCATGCCAGTCCAAAGATCCGGTCCACATGCTGGCTGTCAAGTCGGGCTTTTTTGAAAAATCTTTTGACATTTTTTTTTTAACTTTCATTCTTTTGCCCCCGTTGCGCCTCCACCTTTTCTCACCGTGACGTAGCCGCACTCGAGGCCAACAATGAGACACTCTAAAGCAAGCAAGATAGCAGACTCTCCAAATGGAAGATGTATTTTTGTGGTGTATCCAAAGCTAACTAGCTAACTGCACATTGCAATTGCACAGGATAACCGCTGATATGAATGAAGGCACTCAAGCGCCGAAGTGAAACCGAGCATCCGGCTCGGTTTCAGCGACTCCCCCAAAAAATCAGGAAAGCTGAAATGGTGAAAAACTCTTTGGATATATTCCATCCATCCATTTTCTTGTCAATGAATGTAGCCGTGTTGTGTATGTATAGCATATATCGCCACAATTATTACATACGGTAGTTCTCAGTCTTTGTACATTTTCAGATAGACCGATTGAATTTTTTATTTCAAACACAAAAAAGTAACAGAAAAACAACAAAATAAGATTTGCAGTGCCACCGGGAATCTACATTAAAAGTCAGCTGCATGTACCAACCACTGCACTACCACTGTAATATATAGCAATAGTGAATTACATTTACATGATAAATATTGTTGTTATTTTGAATTAATTTGTCAACTGAAAACACAAAATACACTTCTGTAGATGTGAGAATGTGTTACCAAAAAGCTTGCGGAGGCGGGCGACGCCGGCTACGAAGTCACGGAAGGGCAGGTGAAACTCTCCGGATGTGAAGCGCTCAGACAGCAGCTGGACCACTTTGCCGTCACACTTCATCCCTGACACACAGAGCAGAGAGCAGACATGCAGCTATACGTACTGTCTAAATCTGTGTGCTTGTGTGCACGGTTACCCATGGCCTGCAGAGCTACACTGAGTTCAAAAGGACTCATGGTACCAGAAGAGTCCTCATCAAACTGGAAAAAGATGGCCTGAAAAGACAAAGAGGGTCTTTAATACGCATCCCTCCCTTTTTACTGCATTTAAAACACAATACGGAAGAGTATAAAATGGGTTCAGTTGTGCAATTACAAAATGGAAGCAATAAATCAGGGCTTTTGGGGGTTAAATGTTTGGGCTATTTCTAACAGTTCCTCTGAGGTTTTGTTTGTTTTTAGAATTGCATGGCGGCAGGATCAAATGCTCCATGGGCCTTGTGCCCAGCAATACAGTAAACCTCTCTATCGTTTTTCTCAACAGCTACAGTGGCTTTTAGATTTCGCACATATCAGAGGGTATATTCTAGTCATTTTTTGCACCACATTCATGCAAACACAGTATATCTTCATTAACTACAAAAGTTAACCAAATGTAGCTACAGTATGTTCTAAAGTTTGATAAGAAAATTTGAAAACAACGCAGTTATCGTAAAATGATGCCTAAACTTCAATTTAAAAAATAAATTACATTTGTATTGCAGGTCATCTTTCTGATGTTATATTATTTATTGATCATTTTATTTTACTGTTCTGCTCTTTGTTTCACTGTTCTCATATTGTCAGCCCAAGAGCATACAGTAATTGCAAGTGTTTTTTTTTTTAACTTATTGTCACATTATCAGTAAAATAAAAAACAACATCCTAAAAATGTAGTTTTTTTCTTAATGTCAGGATAGATTCTCAGTCATTCATGTCATGGTAATCCACAAAGGTTGAATCGAGGCAACTGGGCACTTTTTGTTTGTCGCGTTAATTTTTTCTTGTTTTCCAAAAACGTTGACAAAAATTTGACTTGGAGAACTATGCTATTAGGCTAATAATATGCTTGTGTATGCTTTGAACAGTGCCCTTTAATGCCAAGTACAGCATCTAGAAGTAAAATGTCATTTTCATCTATGTTGTACCTATTAGTATTTGCATTTTTATTTACTATTTCATATCCAGTGTGATTGAAAAGTAACTCCCTATTTTAAAATACTTATAATTTATTCATATGTTGTAATATCTTTCTCAATTTTTTTGTGCATATTCCATGATGAAAGGAGCAAGTCTATTCTACCAAACCGACGACTTTGGAAGAACTTGAAGGGCGAATACGAGAAGTCATGTCTTCCATCCCACAAGAGTTCCGTGTGAAATCAGTTAATGGGGTTCCCAGGCGGTTTGAGAAACCGGTGGCTAATGCTGGCGCCCATATCCAATTTGAAATAAAACTCCATGCGATACACTTTCTTCTCATGTTCATTTCTTGTACGAATTATAGTTCAGAAATAAATTACAAGTACTTCAAAATAGGGAGTTACTTTTCAATCACCCTGTACATGACTACATTGAAAATTTGAATTGAAAAAAAATACAATTTATTGTTATATATTTGTATTACCACCACCACCTTTAGGAATTGGGCCCTTGGGGGCATGTTGGGGATGGCTCTGCAATAATCCAGCTCCATCAAAATGTTAGTAAAAAATGCTGTTTGTGGCAGTGGGGCACCTGGATTGGAATAACCACCACCTGCAGGACTGTAGTGGAACAGTATTTCCCAATCAGTTAAGTCAGATGGACATCTAAAGATAACTTTTTTACATTCAATTCAAATGATGTAGTATTAATAATGTGTTAGTTCGTAATCAAAGGTCTGTAATACACACGCACAGATTGTTACCTGCAGGTGACGTAGATCAGACAGAATGGCTTCTGTTTGCTGACGGTTCAGACTGGCTCGTCCTTTTGTCTTCATAGCACAGTTAAGAACATCTCAACAGGACAAAGGAGGCCAAGTGAGGACAATGATGACCGATTGAGTCACAGTGGCTGTCTATCCTATCGTATTACTCCTGCGATTGGCTCGCGACCAGTCCAGGGTGTAGCCTGCCTCTTGCCCAAAGTCAGCTGGTATAGGCTGCAGTGCACCTGCGACCTTAATGATGACGATAAGCGGTATAGAAAATGGATGAATAACTATCACTATTACGATACTGCGTGGCACTTGCATGTTCTCCCAGTGCTTTGGCTGGCAACCCTAATTAGGTCAAGCACTGCAGATTACACTTTTAGAATGAACTCTTGCTGCTGATGCATGTCTGGTAATAGTAAGAGTGGTCATGTGATGGTAGAAGGTTCGAGAACGAAGAGAAGACCCAGGAGGTGAATGCTGGTGGATGACACAATGTAAGGCACAATGGCACTGGGTGAACACACTCTCTGCATCGCAGCTTCTCTCCGTCGCAGAGTAGATGGACGGTTGCCAGGGGTAACGTGAGTGTACTCACCTAGCCATGAATGGCTGGTGTAGTGTGACCAAAGGGGCTATTAATAGCATGTGGACAAAGGACATTTGCTGGCGCACGTGTGTCGGCCACCACGAAGGGTATTTGGGTGGCGTCCAGTGCCAAAATGTCAACTGTGAAAGTAATTTGCAACTTGGACTGAGCGAAAAGGATACGTCTTCTCCAAAAATGAGCTGCCTGCATGTCTCCAGCGGCAGGTGATAATGTTTGTCCAGGACTTGACAATGAGGGAAGAAAAGACAAGAAAGGGGAAAAATCATAAGTGTGGGATGAGGCGAGGATGAGGGCAAGTCTGGCTGGCGGTACGACTCTGAAATAAGCCGCAATTACGCCATCGGACAGGAAGTGATGAGCTTCCGTCTCGACTGGTGACCTGTGTGACTTCCTCAGACTTCAGCACGTTGCTACTACGTCGCCACCTCGTGGCGGCTGAGGGCGGACTGCTTGGCAGCAAAAAAACAAAAAGTCACCTGAGTTGAAGAGCTTCATCAGCTCCCTGGGGTTCAGCCTGTCGTCCTATGTGACAAAAAACAGTACGATTACTATAATATGACATTTTCTTAAGGTAGGCTAGTATACAGTACTAAAAGGGGACATGTTAGGGAAAATGTACTTTTTATTGTTTGTATACATAAGTAGTTGGGTAGTAACAGTAGCAGTACTGGTTTGTGCAATGCCCCGAGATGGTGCACCCCACCCCCAAGCATCTATATTTCGCCCCCCCAGGTCGATCGTCAACGGGGCGGGGGGCTGCCGAAACATTTGCCCCAGTCAAAACTGATCCAAAAACAATGGGTGGTACAGTATATCTTTACATTGTAGATCCATTTGCAAGAATACCGCCCTGTGTTATCACACACTTCACAGGCACTCGTCAAGTGTGAAATTAAACAACCAAGTAAGTCATTTATCTGGCTATTTCTGAAAATGAATCTGCGAGCAGTTCCACACTTCCACTGTTATGTAACAGTGGGGCAAATTGACATAATTACCATCCACATACTGAGTTTCTCAGCCAATAACTTGGAAGGTAGGCTGGTTGAAGTTCCAGAGCGAAAGAGCTTCTTTCAAGCATCATTTGAAGGACTGTCATATCAAAGCCAAGAGGTAAGCAGAGCTGGTGTTGACACAAATTAGCGCTAGTTTACAGTGTTACCGGCATTATCTTCTGATGACTGGCAAATACGTGAACCTTTGGCCATGTTGTCGACGTGGAGGTGGGAGTGATGTCAAGTGCCTAGGTGTGTCCCGATCCGATCTTTGAGATTAGATATCGTTCCGATGTCAGCAAAAAAAATGAGGATCGGATTGGATCTAAAATCTCCGATTTTACCACTCTTATACAAGCAGTCCGTTCCCTTTTCCTCTCCATCACTTCTATCCCACAGACCCCAAGCTCAACGCTAACACACAATGAATTCAAAACACCATTGACGAGCTAACGGAAATTAGCATCAAACTCGCGGCACTTATAGCTCTCAGAATAATGAATATTGGTATGCAAATGCTGTATAAACACATACAAAATGGCAATATAAAAATACTCTCAGGTGCATATTCTTCAAACTCTGAAAAGCAATTTAAATGTTTGTTATTTTTATTTATTTATTTATTTATTTTGTGGTCCCGTTCCGCTGTTAGGTCAAGCAGAATGGAAGATCTGTACCCCTTTTATGCCGGAACAGTTTTACTGTGTCGCAGTGGAGTTTTTAAGCTTCCGCTGTGGTTTCTTAGTATTATAATTGAAGTTTATTGAGAATCAGAGTCGAACAGAACAACGTTTCTAGAGGGGAGAGAGAAATGAAGACAAAAGACAAAGCACTAATTGTAAACAGGATGATGAAAGTAAGTCATTACATTATCTACAACAATGAAACATTAAATATGAGTGTTGCATGCGGCTGTAGTGCTACACCCTGTGAGGGAAGGACAGGACAAGATAGAACAGGACAAGGACAGGAGAAGAAGCATGCAGGCGTGAACCCGGGCCGCAGGGACCCAATGCCAGCCCCCCAGCCAGTGGTGACTTCACGCAAGGCAAGCAAAGCTGTATTGAGTTTTGTTGGATGCACAGATTAGCGTGGTTAGCGGGTATTTGTGTTTGCCAATGTATTAATTCGCCACCATCAGTATAGTGTATGATTCAGATTCAGAAAACTTTTTTTATGAACTGCTGCCTTCACAAGTTAAAATGCTTTCATCGTCTTTAGGGGCGCTCGCCTTTTTTCCTACAATCAGGGATCCGCGTCCGCAAGCAGAAGCCACTGCAGTTGTAACGCACAGGCTCCATCCCTGGTTGTCATTATAACGAAAGCCGGACTCGCCATTATATGAGGCCGGGTTGAGGCTGCCTCGCATGCATGAGACAGTGCGGGAATGATGCTGTATAAACTGTGATATTATTCTTGATCCTCTAAGAATGTTTGACAAAAGCAGGCCACAGATGTTATCAAGACGCCTAATAACGGCTGTAAATTGTGGGGGGGAAAAACAGCTCAACATGTTTCCGTTAAGAGTCCAGTCAGTACTTACTGGTCCAGCCTCTTCATCAAACGCCCTCAGAACTCTAATTTTATCCTCAGATGCAACAGGAGCAGTCGTCACCTGTTTGGCAGAAACCAATAAACTAATCCAACTACTACTTTATATCTGTACATACATACAAATATAATCTGAGATAGAAAGCATAGATATTTTCTTAACTCACCGGTAGATAGCCAGAGGAGCATGTAAAATCCTGAGTTCTGAAAAATAACACACAGAACGTAATGAGACCAGATACATTTCGGTCTTTACAAAGATGATAATGCTTGCTTTGTTTCGTTTTCATTTAACAATAGATTTATTATTGTGGTTGTAGTTTGCTGTGGCGTTGAACTACATGCATCACACTGAGAGCTGTTTCTACCTTATTTATCTACACAAGAAGAGCAAACTATTAGAAACAGCTCTCAAAATAATGCAATGCTGTTCATAACCACTACAAACTAGCGAAGTATTGTATTGAAAGAAAATATGCTTTAAAAAAAAAAAAACAGTTCCCAGGGTTCAAGGGCGAACACAGCTGTTGTTACTATGACGACCCATAAGGAGGTTACGACGTGGCAAGTGGTTACGACTAACCCTGAGTGTGAAGGAACAAGCGAGCGCCTAGAAATACTGTAAAAGTATTGGTTGTATTTTCACTCATGGATGCAGCACTTCAACACCGAGCCACTTTCAGTTAGCCTGTGCATCAGTGTCTGTGGAACATAGTTGTGGTATTACGCAGTTCATAAATCTTTCCATCATATGTCCTTTTTTAATTTCATAAGCATTCTATATTTAAATTTATACAGTAACTCTCTGACAGTGTCAGTCGAAAGTGAGCATTATTGTCTTTGTAAAGGCAGAATTTGTGATACAATTTCTATTTTCCAACTTTCAGCTTCCTCTATCTCACCCCAAACTGTTGACAGTCTTGGAGAAGATGCGGACAAAGAACTCTCCGGGCTGGTTGGGCCGATAGGTGGACGCCACGAGGATGTAGTAACCCAGTTCCAGGTGGACCTTCCTCCACACAGCCCTGCAGGACATTGACAGGTACACATGCGTCCTATTCATTATCATTTCGAGACAATTAAATATATATATAAATATATATATATATATATATATATATATATATATATGTATATGTATATATATAGTGGGTACGGAAAGCATTCAGACTCCCTTAAGTTTTTAACTCTTTGTTATATTGCAGCCATTTTCTTCAGTTCATTTTTTTCCTCATTAATGTACATACAGCACCCCATATTGACAGAGAAAAAGGAATTGTTGAAATTTTTGCAGATTTATTAAAAAAGAAAAACTGAAATATCACACAGGCATAAGTATTCAGACCCTTTGCTGTGACACTCATATATTTAACTCGGGTGGTGTCCATTTCTTTTGATCATCCTTAAAATGGTTCTACACCTTCATTGGGGTCCAGCTGTGTTTGATTATACAGATTGGACTTGATTAGGAAAGCCACACACCTGTCTATATAAGACTTTACAGCTCACAGTGCATGTCAGAGCAGATGAGAATCATGAGGTCAAAGGAACTGCCTGAAGAGCTCAGAGACAGAATTGTGGCAAGGCATAGATCTGGCCAAGGTTACAAAAACTTTCTGCTGCACTTAAGGTTCCTAAGAGTACAGTGGCCTCCGTAATCCTGAAATAGAAGACATTTGGGACGATCAGAACCCTTCCTAGAGCTTGCCGTCCGGCCAAAATGAGCAATTGGGGGAGAAGAGCCTTGGTGAGAGAGGTAAAGAAGAACCCAAAGATCACTGTGGCTTAGCTCCAGAGATACAGTCGGGAAATGGGAGAAAGTTCTAGAAAGTCAACCATCACTGCAGCCCTCCACTAGTCGGGGCTTTATGGCAGAGTGGCCTGACGGAAGCCTCTCCTCAGTGCAAGACGCATGACCTTCCAACAAGACAATGACCCTAAGCATACAGCTGAAATAAAGAAGGAGTGCCTTCAGAACTGTTCTTGAATGGCCCAGCCAGAGCCCTGACTTAAACCCAATTGAGCATCTCTGGAAAGACCTTGAAAATGGCTGTCCACCGACATTCACCATCCAACCTGACAGAACTGAAGAGGATCTGCAAGGAGGAATGGCAGAGGATCCCCAAATCCAGGTGTGAAATCTTGATGCATCATTCCCAAAAAGACTCATGGCTGTATTAGCTCAAAAGGGCGCTTCTACTAAATACTGAGCAAAGGGTCTGAACACCTACGGCTGTTTTTCTTTTTTACATCCTTATCCCGCTGGAGTGCTTCTTTCAGCAGTCTCGCTACTGCGGGTGTGGTGCATGTGCCGTTCCCTTCCGCCACTCTCAAGATTCGTATATTGCATCTCCGCATTCTCCCTGTCATATCTTCACACTTATTGTTCAATCCAGTCATCGCCGTATTCAAAGTTTTCACTGTAGCTTGTAAAGCAGTCAGTTCACCTGTCCACGCTGACAATCCACTTTCCATTTCTTTTACACCCCCACTTCACCTGACCAATATCAGAGCACAATGAGGCTACGATGCTCTGTATCTCTTGCTTCACAATCGCACTTAGCGCGTCTTTTAGAGACTTGAAGTCAGCAGCAACTGCACGTCTCATCTGTGTCTAGATTACGTCTGCGATGTCGGCTTTAAGTGAAAGCTGGATTTTGGATTTCAGTGTTTCCGCATTCTTTCCTGGGCCGCAATCCATGGGCGTTATTGTGGCTAGCATCGAAACTATGCTTGGTTTTAGCTTAGCCGTCGTTTTTGCTTTTACACTGATTCGTAGCCATACGAGTGTATCTGCTCATATATTCTACTTAAAATGCATATATGAAGTAGATTTACTGACACCTTAAGCTCTATAATGAAAGGTTTGTCGAGAGCCCAAAAAAACACATCCTACTCCATGGTCTTCTCCACAGCGTCCCCGGAACCATATTTTTTAAGCATAAACATTGATCACAGTATTTCAATGAGTAAAAGCTTTACCTTTGAGCCTTATATTTCCCTGAACGACCAACTGGACGATTTTTCATGAAGAAGTTGCGATCCAGACATGTACCCTGAAGCTGAGTGGAGTAAAAAGAGTTCCTTAAATTACAAGGTAGAGCTTGCAGTTTCCAAAAAAGAAAAACACTTTTTGTCATTTATGTTAAAACTGTATGAACTGACAGTAGAATATTATTCAAATTATATTTTAAAATATCATCCATGTCTACCCCCATTTTATGAATCTAATTACATTTTAATTATCATTTTAAAATGTGTCACGGCGCAACAAGGATAACCAATCAGAGACTGTAGAGACAGAAAGCGTGATCAAAGAGATGTCAATCATTTGCACACATGCACTACGCACACGCAGCCTCATGGGGACACACATTAGCTTTTCGCAATAGAAGATTATTATAGTTTCTTGGCCAGATTTTTTATTTTTTTCATTTTGTTTGTCCTGTGTGACCGTCAAGCAGAAAGGAATATCTATATCCTTTTTATGCCGGAACAGTTTTACTGTGTCACAGTGAACTTTTTAAGCCGCCACTGTGGTTTCTTTGTATTCTGATGGATATTTATTGAGAATTATAGTCGTTCAGTCAAACAGAACAACGTTTTTAAAGGGGAGTGACAGGGGGAAAAAAACAAAGGAGAGAGAGTGAAAATAATATAGGAAAAGAAGACAACAACAAAAAAAGCTCTAGCACAGGGACAGGAGGGGAAGCATGCAGGACAAGGGTTCGTGGACCCTGAAGTGTGGTGGGAGAGGCTATGTAAATTAGAAACCTCTGTAGGACCAGAGTGAAAGTGAGGGGATACCCAAGAAATTTGCATAGTCATGTTATTTGTCGCAATGAGTGAGTGGCCCCACACCCAGCGAATAAGTCCCAGGGGTGTGTGTCTGCAGACACATGCAAGTGAATTGACACCGTTTAGCATGCACAATAACCGTCAGAAGTGTCCTGTATTTGCTGTGCCTGCACCGCGAGGGTTGAGGATCCCACCCCACCCAATCGGGAGGCGGGGTCGGGTCCAGGGGTCCACCCGAGAGCGGCCCGGTGGACGGGACACCTCCCACACCGAGGGACCCAGGGTAGTCCATCGGCTCCACTGAGGCGCCCCGAAAACCGGCCACCCACAGGAGACTGCAGGGACCCAATGACAGCCAACACCCACGGCCCTGTGCTTGCCCAACTCCCCCACTCCCAGGACAGCCAGACCCCCCCCACCTCCCCAACCCGATGCCCTTCAGAGATAGGTGTGTGTCGTGCATTAAAAGAAAGGAAATGAGTTTAATGCATTAAAATCTGCAGGCAGGGCGGAGGAGCAGGGCGTCTAGACCGGGAAACAGCACTGATGTACAGAAACCCGCACTCTCCCGACCCCCGACCCCCCCCCCCCCAAGATACCCTGGATGTGTGTGTGAAAAATATTTTCAGTGAATGGTGCGAGTGTGTGCTAAGTGAGTGATTAAGAGGCATGGCCTCTGCAGGTCGGGCCCATCCCAAAACCAGATTATTTAACCCTGATTAACAACAAAAATTTAAAATAGGAATTGGACAGCTCTCAAGACAAATCGAGTGTAAATGTATAATGTTGGTGTCCTATACGATTACGGCTCTCGATGGCTGGGGTTGGAAAAACAAAGCCAACGTTACCATTCGCACTGGGTCATCAGCTCAGTGTCATGAGCTTCCCTGCAGTTCTACCGTTGGAGCCTGGGTGGCGCTTTTTGCGCCCTCTCGCCCCTCCGCTCTCTCTTTCCAGCACCTTCCTCAGCCGGGCACCTCTCACCAATCAGCCCTCGTTACCACCTGCTATTAAGGCTGCCTGAACCCAGAAAAGCTTGCCAGAGTATTGACGCGTCTGCTGCGGTACAACGGCTCCCCAGTTACCAAGTAAGCTACGTTATTCCTCGTCATCTTTCTGACCTGTGTGTTTCTCCTTGTCCTCAGTGTTCCCTATCAAGTGGTTTCCTGTCACCACCCCAACAAGCCAGCCGCCTGTCCTCGTCACCGCCTGCCACACATTCTCTGCCTCAAGAACCGTCAGCACAGCTCAAGGGCCCTCCCCATTCCCCTTTTTTTCAATAAACTTATTATTATTACAACCTCTCAGCCTCCGCCTGCTCTTGAGTCCAGTCTATATCAACTTAACAGTAAGTTCATCACCTCTGTTATATTCTTAATTGATTGTACATTCCCAAACAAATACATCATCAAACCAATAACATTTCAAGTTTGACAATACTCCATCATGAATAAGCAATGCTAACAATGTAGCATCCTTGGTGTGCTCCGTTTCTTTGGGCAGAGAAGGTAGGGGGCGGGTGTGAGGGCGGAGTGTGAAGTGAGCCTACATTCAAATCTTGCTAGCAATTTGAAAACTGCATACTCCACCTTTAAGCTAACAACTAACTGTTAAGTCTTTGACAACCAACCTCAGATGGAACCTGGAAAAAACAATAGAAAACGAAGAAAAGTGTGAGTTCCACAAGTGAAAATTGGAATTTTCTCTTCAGGATGTGAATGAGGACCTTGTAGATGTGAAAACCCATGTAGAGGTAGTGGACTTTGTCCTTGCGCCTGCGGTCTTTCTGCAGGATTTCTACAAGCACCGTGCACTTCTTGGCCTTAATCTTCTGCTTTTCTGTCTTCCTGCTGTCGTTTGGGGCTCCGCCTTCCTCCTCATCATCACCGTCCTCCTCCTCCTCCTCATCTTCCTCATTCGGCTGGTCCTGCTCTGTGAGAACCAGCTCAAACTGAGGGTTCTTCCAAAAGGTTCCTAAGGAGAAATCACCGGTATGATGAGTGAAAGCCTCATCTTATTGCGATACAGGTCTGGGGGGGAGAAAATGAAGAAACCACTTCAAAAAGAGTAGTTTCTCTTGGATAGATATAGGATTGAGTAAAATGAACATTTAAACACAATATAACAACAAATATTGTCATGTGCAGGTATAGCAGTGATTCTTAAAGTGTGTTACGCCCTTTAGTGCTACGCTAACAACTGTCGCAGGGACAGTCGCTTTAGCCACAGGTTCCTTTAGCAGGAAAGCTGTGGCTGGGTAAGCTTCCGCCTCCCCAGCCACTTCATCCAGCTCTTCTGGGGGGATCCTGAGGCCTTCCCAGGCCAGCCGAGAGACATAGTCTCTCCAGCGTCTCCTGGGTCGTCCCCGGGTGGAGGGAGGCTACCCTCTTGTCCACCAAAAGGAATGGCGCAATATCCATTGAATAGAAGCAAGAAAATGTGGTAAAAATGGTTACATTTTTTACATTCTATTGAATTATGTCATTATTTCATGTTTTTATAAAGCACAATAATATGTTGTTCTAGTTTTCTTTAAAAAATTTTTTTTGTTTTTTTGAGTGGGATGATACAGATTAACTGCATTTCCATTCATTTCAACGAGGAAAGATGATTTGATATTCAATGGTTTTCCAAGGCATCGCTGTACCAAAAACGGTCCGTGTTTTTTTTTTTTTTTTTTTGGGGGTCTAATTGTTTTTAGATTTGTATACAGTGGAACCTTGGGTTACGAAAGACTGCTTACAAACAATTCACGTTACGTGAATTCTGCCAATACGCACACTCAGCCAAGCAGATGCAAGTAGCAGCTGGCCCATTATAAATGAAGACTGGAGGAGGTGCGCTACTGTCATGCGGCGCTTTTTCTGAAAAAAAAGTTAACAAAGGGCTAAACAGTAGGAATGGCACACAAGATTAAAAGCGAAACTGCTAAAGATAGTGTTTGGAAGCACTTTTCATCGATGCGCAGAAAGATCTGTGCGTTGTGCAACCGTCATTACCTGTGCGTCATGCAATGACAATTGCATGGTGATGCAATTAGACTGACAAAAATGAGAAAGCGCTCACTGGTGATAGTGTGAGCGAGGCAATTAAAAAAAAAAAAAAAAAAAAAAAACATTCAAATGGAATGTGCATCAAATTGGCCAGCAGAGCAATTCATCTTTTAAATGACAATGTGATGTCCCACTTTATGATTTTTTTTTGTGTGAACAGAAGCTTGGTCAGTGAGGAGCGCTGGTGAGTGGAACTCAGTACCCGAGGAGGTTAAACTGCTTACAACATACAAGGCCTTCACAAAAAAACTGAAAATGTGGCTAGTTAACACCTATAGCTGCCAACACTAAAAGACAAGTATGTTATGTTGTTTTTTTGTTACGATCAAAAAAATTATGGTTTCATTCTCTCTTAATAGTATAGTTTGATTATGTATCCTGCATTATATTGTCTTGTAGATGTATTCTACTGCTTTTTTACATCTTGGCCAGGGGACTACAGATGAAAACTAGCCTTCTGGCTAATTCTGGCATTTTTAACCATGTGTACTTCATGTGTTTTATGAAATTGCATTGTCCCCTTTCAAAAATAAACTGAAACTGAAACTGAAAAAGAAAACTTTCCCTGGATCAGTTTCTTGCGCCAAAATCAATTAATGAATTAGAAAAGAAACAGAAAAAAAACACCTGAATCAGAATTTCCCCATGTTATTATGGAAGAATCTCTTGTTCAACAAGGAACGGTAGTCCTCCTCCCCTTTCCCCTCCTTAAAGTTAATGAACAATTAAACTGTTATCATATTTATTGTTTTATTTATTTAATAGTGTTTTCACTTTCTATTTGTATCGGTCCGTTGTGGTAAAGAAGGAGCTAAGCCTAAAGGCGAAGCTCTCGATTTACCGGTCGATCTACGGTCCTACCCTCACCTATGGTCACGAGCTGTGGGTCGTGACCGAAAGAACAAGATCCCGGATACAAGCGGGCGAAATTAGTTTCCTCCGCAGGGTGTCCGGGCTCTCCCTTAGAGATAGGGTGAGAAGCTCGGGCCATCCGGGAGGATCTCAGAGTAGAGCCGCTGCTCCTCCGCATCGAGAAGCGCCAGATGAGGAGGCTGGGGCATCTGATTCTGATGCCCCCCGGACGCCTCCCTGGTGAGGTGTTCCGGGCACGTCCCACTGGGAGGAGACCCGGGGACGACCCTGGGAACGCCTCGGGATCCCCCCGGAAGAGCTGGATGAAGTGGCTGGGGAGAGGGAAGTCTGGGCGTCCCTGCTAAAGCTACTGCCTCGGATAAGCGGTAGAAAATGGATGGATGGATGGATGGATATATTGCACTATTTATTTTTAACCACACACTGACAAAAAAAGGTAAGTGCAGTTTAATTTGGGGGCTTGAACAGATTAATTGCATTTCCATCCATTTCAAAGGGAAACATTGCTTCAGGTTAAGAATTTTTCGAGTTACAAACGGGGTCACGGAACCAATTAAGTTTGGAACCCGAGGTTACACTCTACTTGATATTGTACATACGGTTGTATTTTCGGCTTCCACCAGCGGAGCTTCCTTTCAGCCACACCCCATCATGCTCATTGATGGTCCATTTAGAAGAGGCTGAGGAGCTAAAGGGCTCCACTGTTTTTCCCTCCAGAAGGTTGTCAGGGTTGATACTGCAGAGCTCCACAAAATCAAACTTCTTGCAAAAATCCTCAGCGCTGATCCTGTTCCAGATCATAGATAAAAGAGGATGCTGCTATCCTAACAAGTGACTGGCTATTTGGATGGGATTTGTTTCAGTTTCTGATGCTCACCAGAACTCTCCATCTTCCTTATGTTTCATTTCAAGTCTCCCTTTCTCCTCTTTGGATATGTCATCCCACTCTTTGCCCCTACAGCCGCACACACAAAGAAAGAAAAGAAACTCTACAAGTATCCAATATACATGCAAATATACAGTGGGTACGGAAGGTTTTCACGCCCCTTTAATTTTTTCTCTCTTTGTTATATTGCAGCCTTTTGTTAAAATCATTTAAGTTCATTTTTCCTCATTAATGTACACAGAGCACCCCATATTGACAGGAAAAAAATGTAATTGTTGAATTTCTTACTGATTTATTAAAAAAGAAAAACTGAAATATCACACAGCCATAAGTATTCAGACCCTTTACTGTGACACTCATATATTTAACTCGGGTGCTGTCCATTTCTTCTTATCATCCTTGAGATGGTTCTACACCTTCATTGGAGTCCAGCTGTGTTTGATTATACTGTTTGGACTTGATAAGGAAAGCCACACCCCTATCTATATAAGACCTGACAGGTCACAGTGCATGTCAGAGCAAATGAGAATCATGAGGTCAAAGGAACTGCCTGAAGCGCTCAGAGACAGAATTGTGGCAAGGCACCGACCGATCTGGCCAAGGTTACAAAAACTTTCTGCTGCACTTAGGGTTCCTAAGAGCACAGTGGCCTCCATAATCCTGAAATGGAAGACAAACTGAGCAATTGGGGGAGAAGAGCCTTGGTGAGAGAGGTAAAGAAGAACCCAAAGATCACTGTGGCTGAGCTCCGGAGATGCAGTGACCTCCGACTGGTGGAGGTCTGCATGACCTCCACCAGTCGGGGCTTTATGGCAGAGTGGCCCGACGGAAGCCTCTCGTCAGTGCAAGACACATGAAAGCCCACATTGAGTTTGCTAAAAAAACATGTGAAGGACTCCAAGATGGTGAGAAATAAGGTCTCATCTCTGGTCTGATAAGACCAATAACTTTTTGACCTAAATTCTAAGTGGCATGTGTGGAGAAAACCAGGCACTTCTCATCACCTGTGCAATACAATCCCAACAGTGAAGCACGGTGGTGGCGGCATCATGCTGTGGGGGTGTTTTTCAGCTGCAGGGACAGGAAGACGGGTTGCAATCGAAGGAAAGATGAATGCAGCCAAGTACAGGGATATCCTGGATGAAAACCTTCTCCAGAGTGCTCAGAACCTCAGACGAGGCCGAAGGTTCACCTTAAAAAAAGACAATGACCCTAAGCACGCAGTTAAAATACCGAAGGAGTGGCTTCAGAACAACACCGTGACTGTTTTTGAATGGCCCAGCCAGAGCCCTGACTTAAACCCAATTGAGCATCTCTGGAGAGACCTGAACATGGCTGTCCACCAACATTCACCATCCAACCTGGCAGAACTGGAGAGGATCTGCAAGGAGGAATGGGAGATCCAAGTATGTCCAAAACACAAATTCCTTGTGTTTTGGACATACTTGGCAAATAAAGATGATTCTGATTCTGATTCTGAGATGATCGCCAAATCCAGGTGTGAAAAACTTTTTGCCTCATTCCCAAAAAGACTCATGGCTGTATTAGCTCAAAAGGGTGCGTCTACTAAATACTGAGCAAAGGGTCTGAATACTTATGGCTGTGTGAGATTTCAGTTTTTCTTTTTTAATAAATCTGCAAAACAATTCAACAATTCCGTTTTTTTTCTGTCAATATGGGGTGCTGTGTGTACATTAATGTGTGTGTGTGTGGGGGGGTGGGGGGGAGGGGTGGGGGGGGGGATTACTTAAATTATTTTAGCAAATGGCTCCAATATAACAAAGAGTTAAAAATTTAAGGGGGTCTGAAAACTTTCCGTACCCACTGTAGATACAAACCTGTGTGTGTTTTGTAGTAATCTTGGTTTATTAGCAAGATTACTTTTGGAAATGTAGTTTTTACAATTACAAGTTACCCTGTAGAAAATGCAATAAAAGTGTAACTATTTTAATTACTTTCTCAAAGTAATATAACAAATTACATCTGATTACATGTTGATTACTTTTCTTAATTTTGAATGAATGCATCAACAGGATTTTCTTTTAACAACATTCAATAAAAGTTTGGGAACTGAGGACACTAATTGTTGAAGCTTTGTAGGTGGAATTCTTTCCAATTCTTGCTTGATGTACAGCTTGACCTGTTCAACAGTCCGGGGTCTCAGTTGTCATATTTTACGCTTCATAATGCGCCACATATTTTCAATGGGAGACAGGTCTGGACTGCAGGCAGGCCAGTCTAGTACCCGCACTCTTTTACTATGAAGCCACGCTGTTGTAATACGTGTAGAATGTGGTTTGGCATTGTCTTGCTGAAATAAGCAGGGATGCCCATGAAAAAGACGTTGCTTGGATGGCAGCATATGTTTCTCCAAAACCTGTATGTACCTTTCAGCATTAATGGTGCCTTCATAGATTTGTAAATTATCCATGCCACTGGCACTAACACAGCCCCATACCATCACAGATGCTGGCTTTTGAGCTTTGCATCCATAACAGTCCGGATGGTTCTTTTCCTCTTTGGCCCGGAGGACACGACGTCCACAATTTGCAAAAACAATTTGAAATGTGGACTCGTCGGACCGCAGAACACTTTTCCACTTTGCATCAGTCCATCTTAGATGAGCTCGGGCCCAGAGAAGCATTGATGTCGGTTTTTGATGCAGTGCCGCCTGAGGGATCGAAGGTCACGGGCATTCCAAGTTGGTTTTCGGCCTTGCCGCTTCCATGCAGTGGTTTCTCCAGATTCTCTGAACCTTTTGATGATTTTATGGACCGTAGATGATGAAATCCCTAAATTCCTTGCAATTGTACGTTGAGGAACATTGTCCTTAAATTTTCTCACGCACTTGTTCATAAAGAGGTGAACCTCGCCCCATCTTTGCTTGTGAATGACTGAGCAATTCAGGGAAGTTCCTTTTATACCCAATCATGGCACCCACCTGTTCCCAATTCGCCTGTTCACCTGTGCGATGTTCCAAACAGGTGTTTGATGAGCATTCCTCAACTTTCTGTCTTTTTTGCCACCTGTCCCAGCTTATTTGGAACGTGTTGCAGCCATAAAATTCTAAGTTAATGATTATTTGCTAAAAACAATAAGGTTTATCAGTTTGAACATTAAATATCTTGTCTTTGTAGTGTATTCAATGTAATATAGGTTGAACATGATTTGCAAATCATTGTTATCCGTTTGTATTTATGTTTAACACAACATCCCAACTTCATTGGAATTAGGGTTGTATGTACATTTTGTGATTAGATTTAGTAATCTGGTTACATGTAATTTGTTACTCCCCAACATTGGGTGCCCTCACTTGTCACTCCAGGGTCCACGGTATTCAACAAAGCCCCATGGATTCCTCAGCCTCAGAAGCAAAATCTCATTTGCCTCATGCCTCACCTGAAAACACAAGAAATCATCATCAAGGATGATTGTACGCTGTCATCATTTGCAATCAGATGAGATCATAAAGTTTGGTCATGATGAGCTCAAATGAGATCATGAAATGATCAAATTGTTTGACATCAAATGAGATGATGCAATGCTAACATTGAGATTTTAGATCAAGTGAGATGAGACATTGGAAAATGATGAGCTGTAATACATGAAATTATGACATGATTAAATTATAAAGTGATACAATGTGATGAAGAAATGATGGGACTACGAGATGCGATAAATAGGATTTTGAGCTGATAAAATTAGATGAGACAACATTTAGATAACAAGAAGATTCGAGATAGATTATGAGGTGAGTTTATGAAATGACACAAAAATAAAATGAGATGTGATGAGAAAAATATGATTATGAGATGATAAAATAACAAGATGAGATACAGTGATAAAATTATGAAATGAGATAAATTGAGACTATAAAATCATGTGATGAGCGTAAAACAGATTATCATGATGAAATAAGATGCTGATATCAAGTTGTTTGAGTTGAGAACTTTGGATACTTTCCTGGTCCGTTTCGGTGATGGCGTAGGCATGGCCCTTTATCAGCCCGTCAGCATTTACCATACCAACCTCCTTGTAGTTGTTGGCCTGCGCAGACACACACACACAAAAAGCCCCTGCCTGTTACGAATGTAAATTTGCATGCTGGGACATCTCCCATGTACCTGAATAAAGCAGCTAAGCAGGCTGCCTCGGGCGAGGGCTGCTGTCAGCAACCTCCAGAAGACGCGAGGCGTGTGAGAAGAGACGGGCAGCGAGTACGCGATACCGCCTGTGAAATCCTCCATCCCCTCCGAAATGTTGCCACCCCTCAGACTTCCGTACGATCCGATTAACCTGCAAGCGTACCAGAAATGGTTAAAATGATGCAAGGACCGCGCGGGGCCATGTCAGACTTTACGACGCAGGAACGTATGCTTGTAGTGGCGGAACTGACTTGGCGTAGGCCTTCTCCACCAGGGCGCTCCAGTACTCGTTGCGGGTGTGAGAGTAGCTGAAGAGCAGACGGCCCTCTCGCACTGGCAGCTTGTCATCCACAACCACCTCCACCCACTCACCATACTGCCAGAACTACACGGGACACAGGGGCAGACAAGAACCATCATTTAGGTGAATCGCGCAGGAGATGGAGTGAAAAGACATCAACTCAGTGAGCAAATAAATATAAAACACAAAAGACAACCCAGAAACAAGAGATTAACCACACATTAAAGCGTCTTTCATCATCTATATTTAGTCTAAATGTGATGTCAAATTGTACAAGACAGACGGTGAAAGCTGTTAAATGAGTTGAGTGATAAAACGTACAGTCCTCTCGCCCTTTTAAATGTACCTGCACTTTCAAAGTGAGTAATTGGTTGTGACACAGGATGTGTTCTCTACAGGCCTGCAGCTGTATGTGTGCGTGCGTGCGTGCGTGCGTGCGTCATTGGGTATTCACTACCTGCATGCCCGGACTGCTCTCAAATCACCCTGACAGGGCGAAATGAGTTTACAGTCCCTCGGTCCTGCAAGTTAAGTCATGTCACATTCTCGTTAGGAGTCTCCAACGGGCCGCTGCTGCACCCAGGGAAAACAGCGAACTGCTAATACCGCTAAATTCTTCAACAATTTTTGACAAGAATGTGAATGCACCTCTACTTCGAGCATTCCCATTACATAAGCTCCTCCTATTTGGAAACATTATTTTCAGGTACGTGCCAAAACATTTGAATGTCGAGGGAAGGTCCATTTATTTCAATAATTAGTTTCAAAAAGTGAAACGTGTATGTTATATTGGTTCACCAAACACAAAGTGAATTATTTGAAGCCTTTATTTGTTTCAATTTTAACGATTATGGCAGAAAGACAAACAAATAAACAAATCCAGTATTTCACCAAATTAGAATATGTCTACCAAGCTAGTCAGCTCATTAATGCAAAACACCGACAGAGGTTTTCCTCAGCCTTTAAATGGTCTCAGTCTGGCTTAGTAGGCTTCAGAATCATGGGAAAGACTGCTGACTTGATGGTTGTGCAAAAAAAACATCATTGACACCCTCCATAAGGAGAAGAGGTCTCAAAAATAAATTGCAAAAGAAGCTGGATGCTCACAGGGCGCTGTAGCAAAGTACATTAACAGAATGTTAAGAGGAAGGGGGAAATGTGGCCGCAAAAGGTGCACAAGTGACAGGGATGACCGCCGCCTTGAGACGGCTGTCAAGCAAAGGCGATTCAGAAATCTGGGGGTGTTCTATAAGCAGTGGACTGAGGCTGGTGTCAGTGTATCAGAAACCACCACATACAGACGTCTGCATGACATGGGCTACAGCTGGAGAACTCCACGTGTCAAGACACTCCTGAACCAAAAACAACGTCAGAGGCGTCTGTCTGTGCTGGGCTAAGGAGAAAAAGTACTGGTCTGTTGTCCAGTGGTCCCAAGTCTTCTTTTCAGATGAAAGTAAATTTTGCATTTCATTTGGAAACCAACGTCCCAGAGTCTGGAGGAAAACCCGAGAAGCAACAAAAGTCAAGCTGCTTCAAGTCCAGTAGTGGTTTGGGGAGCCATGTCATTTGCTGGTGTGGGTCCATTGTCCACAGTCAACGCAACTGTCAACCAGTGCATTTTAGAGCACTTCATGCTTCCCGTTGCCGACGAGCTTTTTGGAGACAATGGTTTGATTTTCCTGCCCGCAAAGGCAAATCTACCAATACCGGAGACAAATTCCTTGTGTGTTTTTGACATACTTGGCAAATAAAGATGATTCTGATTCTGATACCTGGTTTAATAGCCATGGAAAACCAGCACCTGATTGGCCAGCAAACTCGGCTGACTTGAACCCCGTTGGAAATTGATGGGGTATTGTCAAGAGGAAGATGAGGGAACAGAAACCTCGAAATGCACATGGTCCGAAGGCCAATATCAAAGCAATTTGGGCTACAATGACACCTGAACTGTGCCAAAGGCTGATCGCCTTGATGCTGTCATTAATGCAAAAGGAGGCCCCACTAAGTACCGAGGGCATATTACTTTAATACGCTTTTCAGAAGGCTAACATGTTTGTGTTTAAGATCCTTTTTTTGTTGGTGACAAGACATGTGTGTGTCACATTTTGTGAAATACTGTATTTATTTATTTTAGTCTTTCTGCCATAATCATCAAAATTGAAACAAATAAAGGCGTGAAATATTTCACTTTGTGTGTGGTGAACTCATACAACATACAAGTTTCACTTTTGAAAGTAGTTTCAAAAGTGAAACTTAGTTGAATTCCAGAACTAATGTTGCCAAGGAGTAGGTAGGTTCATAGTTTGGGTGGTAGGTAGATAAGATGGTTTGCAGATGGGACATAGGTACAATATGTAGTAGGTAGGTTGGTAGGTACGTAAGTGTGTTCCAAATGTTCTGTCACGAAAAGGCATGGTATAAGAGCAGCTGTTAATAAGTCACTGATAACGAGCAGTGTGGTAGGTAGGTAGCCAGGTAGGTAGTGTAGTTAGGCAAGCGTACAAACGAAAAGGTGGCGACATGGGTAGGTGGGTTGGGTGGCAGGTAAGTGGGTAGCTAGGAAGGAAGGTCGGTAGATGGGTAGGCAGCCAGGTAGGTACAGTAAAGGTCGCTCAGTACGTAGGTGGGTTGGTGGGTGGTGAGTAGGTGGGTAGCTTAGTAGGAAGGTCGGTAGGTTGTTGGGTTAGTGGGTTGGGTGGTAATGAGCTTGGTAGTATTTGGATGGTAGGTAGGTACTGTACATTATAATACATGTAGGTAGGTTGGTTGGATGGTAGGTAAGGAAGGAGGGTATTAAGTAGGTTGGTAGGGTGGTAGGTAGTGATTGTTGGTTTACATGGGTGCAAAAGAAGGAATGAATTCAAGACAAAATGATGCCAGTTCTTTGGGGACTAAAGGGTCTATCTCACTGGTGGAGACGTCGCCGAGACAGCCAAGATATCAGAGGTTGAAGGAGGCATAAGTAGGGACGTCCAGATAAATCTTTCTGAAAATGGATTGCAGTTTTGTGATATTACTCGACATAATGTTTTTCTCTATAGTGAGCATATAGAGGAGTCGCCAAAAGGTCCATCCATCCATCCATTTTTGTACCGCTTAACCTCACTAGGGTCGCGGCCGTGTTGGAGACTATCCCAGCTGACTCTGGGCGGCAGGCGGGGTACCCTGAGGGTAATGGCACGTGACCCTAACCAGGATAAGCGGTGTTGAGAATGGATGGATGGAGGATTTCACTGCAACTTGTTGGCAAACGGGTGAGACTCCAGGAGACTCTGGGAGACGTCACCGCAACCAGCGGAGACTGAAGTCGCCATGGAATTCCCACCTCGTCTCCAGGCCAGTGAGATAGGGGTATAAAAGCACAAACAGATAAGACCACGGTCTCAGAGGAACTATTTGTGCTTATGTTTGCTTGAGTAATTTTGCGTTGGCGAGCTCCAAACAAGATGCAAGTCTCAGCTGGCCTGAGGTTTGTGAATGTCTCATTAGCAGCCTGATGGATGACATCAGAGGAGGATGTGTTGTGGTCTATCCACTTACTGTTTTACTCACCCTGAAATGGAAGATGCCCGCATAAGACTTAGACAGGCTTTGGTTGGGCGGCACCACCTTGACAAAGAGTTTGGGGTGCATGGTAAGACAGGACAGTGCCGCCAGCAGCCAGCAGTTACCTGGGGACACAAACCAATGTGTTTGTCAGTTATCGGCCAACCATATTGCTGTGAGGCAGCAGGAAATAGTGGCAAACAACTGGTCTCCTTTGGAGTGTAACTCCTGTTAGTGTCAATGCCTGGCTACAAACACACACAAAAATCTCTAATAAGTCGCATTCCTGTCCAAGAGAAAACATCTGTTCCGTGTTGTTTTTCAGGCTATATTGCAGCTTTTGGTGGTGTGGGGGGGAACAAAACAAAACTGTAAAAAATGGGAGTGCAGAGTCCCGCACGCACGCGAAGTTTTATTTTCCAGACATGGTCTGTTCCCATCAAGGAGGCCTCGATCATTCCTTATGTACTCACCTAGCTGACCTTGGCAGATGTCAGTGGTGCCGATGGTTCCCTCTACAAACACAGCTTTCTCACTGATGTCCTTCAGGGGTGGACAAACAACAGGACAGAGTGAGGGTCATCAACAATCTAAGTCATGAAATTTCCGAAGAAAGAAAATTGTGAAACATTTGTACTCCCAGGGGCCAGGACACATCATTAGGTACACCAATGCAAGAGCTTCATGACAAATTCTGCCTTCGTATAGATAACAATGCTCCTTTTTGATTGACACACCCTGAGAACTATTAACTCATTCACTGCCAGCCTTCCCAATTAGCATGGACATTTGACTTCTAAAGCCGTCAATGGCAGTGAATGTGTGAACATAACTTTTAAATCAAATGTAAAATAAAAATTTGATAATTCAATATAACGTATTGTAAAATGAACGCCTCTCCAACAGTGTCAATCAAAACACAGACAAACCTTATCTTTGTAATAAATTTAAAAGAAAATGTGCTCTACTTTAACAGGTGTGACTAATGAGGTGTCCAGTGATTATATTATGTTCCCACAATATTCAGTGTTTCCCATTGTCAAGTTTTCCCATTTATGATGTCGACATTTCCTACAATCCAACATGGCGGCAATGAATAGTGCGCTGGTCTTAGTGGCTCTCATAACTTTTTACACCAAGTACCACAATAATGACCAATATTAAAATACAATGGCGAAGTAGGCTAATGGCACAGTTAAAATGTATTGCACATACAGTACGTTGGTAAACTTTGCACGTAAATATTTAAAAGTAAACAGTTCATTGGATTAAATGCAAATGTACTGCACTAGAAAACTAAAAATATATAATGTTCTGGATGGTTTTTTTTTTTCTTTAAAGGCTATAAACAGGCTGTATGCATAGTTAAAGTTTGATTGTATGTGATGTTTTAAATATTATACATTTTATTTGTATTTAATTGACTGATTTCACATACTTTCACATACCACTGCAGAGAGCCCGCGTCCCACTAGTGGTACTCCTACTAGACTTTGAGAATCACTATTGATTCTATTGATTATAGTAATGAATTCAATCCACTTGTTGATACCGGAAGCACCGGAATAAAAACTGGTGAATAAAATCTGGCGGGTCTACCTTGGGTCTTTTCCACTTGATGGCCTTTCTGGGGTCATCTTCCTCCGGCATGCCGATAGACTTCTGCTCGGCTGGGAAGCTCTGATCAGAGAACATCTCGCCGGACTTGAGACACTTCTCCAGCAGACTCTGAAAGTCCTGATCCTTAAACCTGATCGGGTTCCCGAAAGAGCCCAAAGACGCCTCCATGCTGTCCGTGGCTGTCAGGAAACTGTGCAAGCGCTTGAATCAGCTTGTGGCTTAAATGCAGAGTGCACACCCAGGAAGGAAGAAAGAAGAGGAAGCCCCAGAAGGCACATGCAGTCTCTTCAGTGCTGCCTTAGCCTGGGAAGGTATGCAGAGCGCCAGGGAGGTACGACGAGTTGGAGTCAGGGTAATGGCACGGTGCCAGGAGCTTCTTCGATGCTGATATTTTAATCGTCCAGCAGCATTGAACAGAAACAAATGTGCACTTAAAAGGACAAGTCAGGGCAGGCTTTTTGGGTACTTGAATGCAACACACCCAAAAACTTTGTTTTGGATTGTTTTCTTTATTATTTGTGGCCTAAAATGATTAACATTCCAGTATGTATTTACAATTCATGTAACATATTTTCTTTTATCAATTGTATTTTCAGGTTAGGACGCTTGGTTGTCAGTTTCTTCGACGTGACACTAGATGGTAGTATACTCCAGCTACACTTGCCATGAAGCTTCCTGGCTGATCGGATCCTGGCAATGATAAATGGTAATAATTAAAAAAAAAAAAAAAAAAGGGGCAATGAATGGAAAAGCATGTAAATAATATCTTACCTATGAATAAACTGCTATACGCTCAATTCAGAGCCTCCACTTCCCCAATATGTTAATTATTGTGGGAATAATAAATGTGACTCAGTGCAGTTCTACACAAGCACAAACCACAACCAGAAGAATACAGTATGCATACTGTTTAACGAGAATTGCATGGTTGAGAAACAACGCTCAGTCAAGATTAGGAAAAAAAAAAAAAGTATTGCATTGAATGTCCATTTAGGGACAACAGTTTGTATGTTTAGATTTTGTTTAAGAAAAAAAGACGAAAAAATAAGTTACAGCTAAAGTATAATAACACAAAAGTAATAATACAATAAAGTCAATATTTACAGTATATATATATATATATATATATATATATGAGTTTTTATACTGCTGAATTTAATTTCATCCAATCATGCATTAGACAAGAACAGTTTATTTAGTTATTTTTATTGTATTGTTTTTATTTTAATTATCACCTATTAATCTATTTATTAAATTACCACTATTACATTCATGTGCTCCCTAAATAAAGTTGAATTGAGATGTGTAACTCTTCACGTAAACTAAAATAACATTTATAATAACTTTATTTAAAATAATATGATAGAATTGAATTTGAAAAATGTTATAACACTTTTTGATAGAGCTCAAATAAATTCCCCTTTTGGGATAAAAACAGTATGGTAAAAATAAAATTATACATAAAACTGAATTAAAATAAAATACAATAAAATTAAAGTATAATCTAAAGTAATAAAAAGTATAATGTGACATATCATTTTTTGAATCAAATAAATGTTTGAGCAAATAAATTAAAGATAGTAAAACAAAATTAAAAATATACTAGAATAAAATAAAATGAGGATATAAGTAAACATAAAATTATATAGGACTTTTTCTGCAGCTCAAGTTTAATTTTCGTTTAAGGGTAAAATCTGTATGATCAAATTAAAATTAAAACAATTAAAATAAGAATAAATTAAATAAATATTTCTAAAACTTGATATGAATTTCACTTTTTGATACTGCTCAATTGCATTTCCTTTCAGGGGGTTTGTATTATAATAATAATAATAATAATAATAATAATCAAAGGTTCAGCTCTTGTGCCGTTGGTCGTGTATTCCAAACACGAATTGACAAACAGTACACTTAGGACATAGATATTGTTACTGGCATCATTTTTGTCTTTCAAGTGGGGCAAACAAAATAAAGAAAAGAAAAGGAAGAATTGATTGATCCCAAACAAAACTCGGCGTCTCGTTACCAGACGTTGTCGTCACCAGTTTTTGTGTTTTTTTTTTTGTGTCGTGGGCTGGTCTAAACATATCAGGAAAGCCTTTCTATTGAGCACTTGTGAACTACGCTCTTCAGCCAATTTGAAGTGGACGTCCAATTACCATCTCCTTTGCCCTCCTCCCCCTTATATCAGTGCCATTCATGATGTTGAGGTGGATATCTATCTCCAAGAGCCTGTTGGCCCGCCGTGCTGTCTCTCCATCACACGCCTGATTACACTGCAAACGTGAGACTGACCGGGACTAAACAAACAAGAAGAATAGCGACACGGATCCGCCTAATGGTCACCATTGAAGTCCATTCATAGGCACTCCATTGTGTCCGTATGCTCTATGAGGCCCCCGATTATAGGAAGCCTTCAGTGACAAAGGTCAGAGGGCTGAGCAGACACTCCCACACCTCCGTGACCCGCTCTGATCCCACGACCCCGACGCCAGGAGCCTTCGGGTCCCGCTCGCTCTCCCTGCTGGTTAACCGGCTTTGTCCCGGCCCGTTTTATGCCGCATCACTCACGCACGTATCGGCCGAACGGTTCAGGGGACGCTGAGGGAAGGAGGGAGGGGACGTTGGTTCGCCTTGGCCACACTGAGGAGAAATGACTTGAATATAATGCATAATTCCCTATTTTTCGTTGTGTGAGAGAAGTGCCACAACTGGTTTCACAAGCGATACAAGTATATTTCAAGTTTTCCACTTCAAAGGGGGCCAGACAGTCAACTAGCACTTCTACAAAGAAATCTTACGAGAGCTGTATTAGAACAACTCGTGGCTGCTTCATCATGACAGTGTGTCTACTCACAATGCCCTGAGCATCTGAAAGTTCCTGGCTGAGAAGAACAGAACCATTTTCCTTTTTTCTTTTTTTTCCTCTTAGCCAAGCTTGAGGAGGTCATCAAGGGGGCCCGTTTTAAAGACATGGGTGACATCAAGATGGCCGTGGTTGCAGAGGATCCAGGAAGAATCCTCCCAGATCCGCATGAAGGTGTGGCAGAGACGGCTGGGGAAGTGCGTTGCACCGCTTTGAAGGGGAAAACTTGCAGATGTGCTGGTTGATCATCTAGCGCACAGTGAATGGGGAAACTTTGAAATACATCTTTCGTAACGCCATTCCTGGGGATCAATTAGCCACGGATTTTCACGCTCCAGCCCTGTCCCCATCCCCCGCAAATAGCTGGGTTCCACTCTACATACGTACAGTACCAACGGAAGGACGAACGAATGGACATGTCGCCGGAGAACTAGAGCGCGAGATACTAGCTCAAATTCAAACTATTGTCACCCTGGGACCCACATTTTCCAATTGTTGCAAAGTTCAGAACGACAAATCCTTTTTTGTTTGTTTAAAAATAGCCTCTGGAAACACGTGTACATGGTGTTATATTGTTAAATGTTTAAACGTTTCAAATGAATTTAACATACCACCAAATCCATCAGTCAAACTTAAATTTGCACAGTAAGCGAATTTCATACAAAAAAGAATGCCGGTCGAAGACCTTTCCATTAATCAAATAATAAATCATAAATAAACAGCAATAAAGAAATAAACAAAGTTGGCATATTCTCCGGGTACTCCGGCTTCCTCCCACATCCCAAAAACATGCATGGTAGGTTAATTGGAGAATCTCAATCGCCCGTAGGTGTGAATGTTTGTTTGTTTATATGTGCCCTGCGATTGGCTGGCAACCAGTTCAGGGTGTACCCCGCCACTCCCAGGATACCTGGGATAGGCTACAGCATGCCCGCGGCCGGATAAGTGGTATGGAAAATGGATGGATGGATGGATGGATGGATGGATGGCTGGCTGGCTGGCTGGCTGGATGGATGGATAGATTAGATAGATAGATTAGATTAGATAGATAGATAGATAGATTAGATTAGATAGATAGATAGATTAGATTAGATAGATAGATAGATAGATAGATAGATAGATAGATAGATAGATAGATAGATAGATAGATAGATAGATAGATAGATAGATAGATAGATAGATAGATAGATAGATAGATAGATAGATAGATAGATAGATAGATAGATAGATAGACAGACAGACAGACAGACAGACAGATAGATAGATCAGTCAATTAAGACCTCCTCCTACTTGCCCACAGGCACAAACATGCCCTTACATAGAGGTTAAAACTAATACTACCGTACTAACCTGACTCTGAGAACAGAGCATCCAGGTGAGGAAACACCATCTCAGGAAGCCATCTGCATCAGGGCTATATGCCGTGGCCACCGGCCACCAGGATGGAGCCCCCGGTAAAAGCTGAATTAAAAAGGTGGTGCTTGAGCCTTTTCTTAAAAACAAGAACATTTTCTGCAGACCTGAGATTCTCCGGCACGCTGCATCGCCGTGATTGCGTGTCCTGACATTAGGAATAACTAAAAGGCCAGAGCCAGAGGACCTCAAAGTTCACGAGGGTTCGTAGGGTAAAATTATTTCTGAGCGATAAGAAGGCCCAAGACAATTAAGACATTTAAAGACCAATGAAAGAACCTTAAAATCAATCCGGAAACACACTGGGATCCATTGCAGTGGGTGCTAGCCAATGCCTGCTAACCAGTGGCTGTTCCACGTTAGAACTTGGTGCGCCTCTGTACAGTACCGAAAAAAATCAGAATGCGAATACATGGAATTTCATACTAGCTGTCTGCGACGCATGCAAAATGGTTCCCCAACCCACTTTTGGGTCCTGACCCACCTCTTGAGAATCACTGGTCTAGAAGACAAATTGGCACGACGGTTGTAAGAACAATCTGACTGAATACCGATAGAGAGCTAGAACATTAGCTACGTACTAGCTAAACTGTCTAACTTATATTAGAAGATATAGAAGACTCATTTGTTTGGCGGATGGATGGACAAAGAGACCGACACAAAGATGGAAGAATCCTTTGAGGAGTGCATGAAGGTGTGGCAGAGAAGGCTGGGAAAGTGCACTAGATTCCAGGGGGATTTTACTTTAAAGGAGAAAACTTGTAGTTAGTATTTAAAATATATCTTTTGTGACACCAGTCCTGGAACATTTCTGACACACTTTGTATTTTCACCTATAGCACAACAGTCAATAGGAACATCCATCCATCCATTTTGTGACCAGCTTATCCTCACAAGGTTCGCGGGCATGCTGGAGCCTATCCCAGCTATCTTCGGGCAGGAGGCGGGGTACACCCTGAACTGGTTGCCAGCCAATCGCAGGGCACATAGAAACAAACAACGATTCGCACTTGCACTCACACCGGGGGGCAATTTAGAGACTTCAATTAACCTACCATGCATGTTTTTGGGATGTGGGAGGAAACCGGAGTGAGAACCGGAGAAAACCCACATAGGCACGGGGAGAACATGCAAACTCCCCACAGGCGAGGCCGGGATTTGAACCCCCGTCCTCAGAACTGTGAGGCAGACGCTCTAACCAGTCGCCCACCATTCCGTCAATATGAACATAAAACAGTTAAATCTACTAAAACTGCATAACCAATTTCAAGAAACCTTGGCGAAGGATATGCCATGCAACAAGCCACTACATTTTGGTGCAAATCCGGCGAAAAATGTGATGATTTCTTTACCATTTGAGTCAAGAGTCACCTGTTCCCCCGTGGCCAGAATGCAAATAGTCGAGTCCTGTCCATTAATTCCTAACGCAGGGGCTCATAATCTTCCAGTGCTGTTTTTTACATCTGGCCCAAAGATTTCTATTTTTGAGAGTCCTGTAATATTTGATGCATTCATTTGGCCATTATTTTTCCTAAAATGGGTTAATTAAAATGTATTAATTTTTAAATTCATTTATCTAACTTTTTTCAATTTCTATTTCAATTCATTCTTTTTTCAATTTGACAATGAAAAACATTTAGTAAAATAAATTGTTACACATACATTTTAAAATTGTATATTTTATCAAATTGGTTAAATAATAAAACAAAAGTATTTTATTATTATTATTATTATTTTATTCTTATTTTATTATTAAAAACTATTTCATCTGTTGCCTTAATTTCACATTCATTTCACTTGGTTTATTAAAATGTATTTATTCCTTAATCAAATTTTCTTTCAGCATAATTTAAATTTTAATTGATTAATTTTTTTTCAATTTGTAAATGAAAAATATTAGTAAAATAACTAAAGTTATATTATTTCAAAAATGCATTGTATTCAATATTTGATTAAATAATAAACGATTAGCATGAATCATTATTTTATTGTTAAAATTAACTTTTCTTTGTTTCATTAATATAGCATTTCACCCCTAAAATTGGTACATTCAAGTATATTTATTCCTTGAGCTTGTTTTTTTTTTTTTTAAATTTAATTTCAATTTGAATTCATTCATTTTAAATTTTTAATTTGTAAATTGAAAAAAAATTAGGTAGGTTAATTGATGACAATAAATTGCCCATAGGTATGAATGTGAGTGCAAATGGTTGTTTGTTTATATGTGCCCTGCGATTGGCTGGCAACCAGTTCAGGGTGTACCCCACCTCTCGGCGGAGATAGCTGGGATAGGCTCCAGCGCGCCCGCGACCATATTGAGGATAAGTGGAACGGAAGATGAATGAATGAATGAATGAAAAAAATTTGTAAAAAGGGTAATACTACAAATACATTTGAAAAGTGTTTTTTTTATTTAATAATTGGTCAATGCATTCCAATTAAATTAGTCTAAATGCAATTTAAAAAATCCATATGAATTATTTCATTAGTAAAATAAACTTTTACAATTTATACATATACTTTTATTTGTTTGTTTGTTTGTTTTTTAACCTAATCTACGAATGACCTAGCTCATCTGTCCAATTTAAAGATCAAATGTGGCTTTTGAGCTCAAAGGTTGGCCACTCCTGTTACGTAAAATTCAACAAACCAGGAAGTAGCCTGCTAACAAACAAATACAGAAGATGCTACTGCCTGTTACTCATATTGCCGCTGTTTCGTTCACACGACAGCTAACTTATGTGAAACATAAAGTGTTACATAGTTGAACTGAGCTGCCTTCAGGCCTGCGGGCAAATAAATGAAAAAATGTCTCTCCTGTCACAGGATCAAACTACCACCTCCTGACCTTCGACACACACAATCTGGGACAAACCTCTAACCCCTATGTGTGTGTGTGTGTGTGTGCGTATGTGTGTGTGTGTGTTTGACCGTTTATGTGGGTGTGCATGGGTGGGGCGAAGTGGGTTGGCCTGCCGGGGGCACATGTTCAAATCCAGTTTTCTGACATTTTTCTTCCGTTCTGGGCAGAAAGGTTTGTAAAAAATGACTGACCTGAGTGGATATGAGTGTCAGTGTGTGGGTGTGTGTGTGTGTCTGTGTATGTGCGTGTGTGTCAAGGTGGGTCACCAGGTGCAGTCAGGTGAGTTATAGTAGAGGTCGAATAACTGACTTTTCACTCGAGAATTTAGCCTAGGCTATGTTGTTTTTCTGGACCTCTCAATAACTAATAAGCTTTTTTAAAAAAGGTCATTTGAGAAGAATCAATGATGCGTGTCTGCATCTGTGCTGGTATTCATCAACTGTAAGAGGGCATCAATCTGTTAACAAAGTCACATCATAAGGACCTCTGGTGGTGTTGGGACCAAAAAAATAATAATAAATCAGGTAATCCCATAATATGAACACAGAAATCTTTTTGACAGTATCTGAAGATTTTAGCAATGGCCCATTGGTGTGTGTGTGTGTGTGTGTGTGTGTGTGTGGTGTGTGAGAGAGAGAGAGAGAGAGAGAGATCAAGAGCAAGTGCGTATTTCTGTGGAAGAGAGATAATGTGTGTGTGTGTGTGTGAGAGGGAGAGATGGTGAAAAGGAGTGTGTGAAAAGAGTGCATCTGTGTTCTTGTATGCATGGTTTAGAGAACAGAAATCACAGTACACAGTCATATCAGGGGCCTCATGCGGTGTGGCCACCAAAATTCAAGAAACCTCATGATATGAATGCACAGTAATTATGAAGACGTGTGTGTGTGTGTGTGTGTGTGTGTGTGTGCATTCGTGCATGTGTGTGCGTATTTAGGTTCTTGTACTCGTGGCTTAATCGGAACAAAAAATCTGTTCACACAATCATGCCACGGGGACTTCTTGTGATGTAGGGACAAAAAATGAAATTAAATGAAGACAATTGCAGTTCTAAAGGCATCTTCAGTTCTTAGCACTGACCTATAAGTACATGTGTTTGGGAGGGAGTGGCTAGCTGGGGACTCATGTTCAGAACCAGTTTTCTGACATTTTTTGCTGTTTTTGACTGGGAGTTTGTTTACATAACTGTACAGTAGGATTTTTGAAAATAACACGAGAAAAAATGTAAATAAGAAAATCATTTATCATTTTACATAACTCCACTTTTCACAGTGGGATACAACTATTGCCAATCGCTCATCATATTTCAACATTGTCAGAGTCTGTCAGTATGAATGCAATGCAAACTTTCTCTCTCTTGGTTTCAAATCTCACCCCTACCCATCTTAGCGATATATAACTCCATAGAACGAACCGCCTCCGTCTTGTTTTCAATGCCCAAAAAAATTTAGTCAGCATTGATGGATGGCTGCCCGTGTCGCTTCTCACCTCACTCTCACTGGGAAGGTGAGGGCGAGCGGGTGTAATTCCAGTGTTCAGGTTTCACTCTGTGGTCACTGAGCGAGGGGAGAGGATGAGGGGTGGGAGGAACAGGGTGAACATAAAGAGCTGCAAGGGATTCCTGCAGTCAGTCCGATCGCTCCCCCAATGCATCTTTTCTCTTCCTCGTTATCAGAATCAAGCGCACCAATGATATCATCCTGAACCCCTCGCCACCGCCACTCTTAACTTTAAAATGTGTGCCACGTCAGGGAGGGTAAACAGGACAAGGGGGCTTGCAGAGATGATTGGAGGATCCACACAGTGCAAGAAAAAAGTAATTAAAACTCCCAGTTAATTGGCTTTTTCTATGATAAAGCACAATCTCCTCATGCATAAGTGAGAGGCTCTTATGGCCACGGGCCAGGCCCACAGGAAAGTAAACATACAGCTCACGCATTCCCTTTGTTGTGCAAGTTTTACCGCTAATCATCTTAAATTTAATCGGAATTAGAGGGTGCACCACTCACGCCAGAAAAGTGTGTGTGTGTGTGCGTGTGTGCGTGTGTGTGTGTGTTTAAAGACCATGACATGCCATGAGGCTGCTGGGATAACTTTTTTAGTGGGGAACAGGTTAGTGTTCTTTACGGGTCCTACTGCCTGTCACCGTGTCTCGGAAATATCACAATTATGACTGAAACGCAGTGTTGCTTTGTAACGATTTCCACTTGTCTTTGCTATCTTGAATTTGTAGTTGCAACTATGAAGGGTGGTGTTCCCCAAGGCTCACCTGTAGGTCCCATTTTGTTTGCTACTTTCATTTGTCAGGTGTTTTATTTTTGCCATTACAAACACTAATATGAGAAATCACCGGCAACTTCATACTGTATTGCATTGTCACCACCATAGTCATATATAAATATTTTTTAATCAGCATTACACAAGCAAACAAATGTTTTGTCCCCAACAGATTTGAGGGTAAGGTGTGGATTTGACTAAAATAAAATAAAATATTAATGCTTGTGATCCTTTTCAAATCTGCAGAAGAAGGTGTTCAAGTCGTCAGCTAGTCTATTATTGTTCTCGGCTTGGGGGGGGATCGTCGCTTGTGATTGGTTAGCGATTGTAATGCATGCCAGACTGACCTAGAGTCGTTAGCGGGAAACTGTTTTTCTATCTTTACTGCATAGTTTCTCTCTGCAATGTTAATTTCTTTAGTCAGCTGGCTTCTAGTGCGATTATACAGGGCCCTGTCCCCACTTCGATATACGTCCTCTTTAGCCTGGCGGAGTTGCTTAAATTTGGCAGTGAACCACGGTTTGTTGTTATTGAATGTGCGAAATTAATTTTTTGTTACATGCACCTCTTCACAGAAACTGATATAGGATGTGACAGTGTCCGTATATTCATCCAGGCTGCCAGCTGAATTTTCAAAGACACTCCTGTCTGTGCAGTCTAAACAGCTTTGAAGTTCTCTCTTTGTTTCATTTGTCCACTTTTTTACTGTATTCACTGTAGGCTTCGCGCATTTAAGTTCTTGCCTGTGTGTTGGTATTAAGTGAATTAAGCAGTGATCAGACGAGCCCAGGGCTGCACGAGGTATGGCGGGCTGAGCACCGTGATGTTCGTACACCATTTTTCATTGATATAGAAGCATATCCCGCTGCCTTTTGTTTTCCCCGATAACTCCATGACACGGTCTGCCCGGTGAATATGGAAGCCAGGAAGCATTACGGCGCCGTCGGGGAGAGCGTCACAAAGCCAAGTCTCCGTAAAGCACATGGCGGTGGTACGTCGGAAGTCTTTCATAAGATGAAACTTGTCATTTTGTTGGGTAGGGAGCGTAGATTCGCGAGGTGGATCGACGGGAACGCCAATCTGTATCCTCTCTTGGGGCATTTAACTTGGATGCCAGCTCGCTTCCCTCTGTGGCGTCGCCTTCGCCTCCATGCGCCAAAGACCGCAGTCGCTGCCCGGTGATAACTCGGGGAAAAAAACCTGAGCGGATTTGCAAAAGTTGGTGGAAGAAAGTCAGGGGTCATCAGACTCCCTGATGTTTAACACGTCTTCGCTTGTGTAAGTGAGTCGTGTAATGTCTCCAAAGACGAACGAAAAACACAAAAACATAGAGAATACGAGAGAGCACGTAACCAAGGCGTCCACATCTTGTATCATCTGCAAAATGCAGAGATGCAATATGGAGGCCACCAAACCGGACTCCCTCTGCTGCACCTAGACATTCTCTCCATAAGTTATGAACAGAATCGGTGACAAAGGGCAGCCTTGGCGGAGTCCAACCCTCACAGGAAACGAGTCCGACTTACTGCCGGCAATGCGGACCAAACTCTGACACCGGTCGTACAGGGACCAAACAGCCCTTATCAGGAGGTTTGGTACCTCATACCCCCGAAGCACACCCCACTCGACTGCCCGAGGGACACTCGACTGCCCACTGTTCCACGGCCAGGACAAAATCCATACTGCTCCTCCTGAATCTGATATTCGACTTCCCGACGGACCCTCCTCTCCAGCACCCCTGAATAGACCTTACCAGGGAGGCGGAGGAGTGCGATCCCCCTGGAGTTGGAACACCACCCCAGTCTGCCAATCCAGAGGCACTGTCCACGATGTCCACGCGATGTTGCAGAAGCGTGTCAACCAGGACAGCCCCACAACATCCAGAGCCTTTAGGAACTCCGGGCGAATCTCATCCACCCCTGGGGCCTTGCCACCGAGGAGCTTTTTAACCACCTCGGTGACCTCAACCCCAGAGATAGGACAGCCCGCCTCAGAGACCCCAGACTCTGCTTCCTCATGGGAAGGCGTGTCGGTGGAATTGAGGAGGTCGTCCATGTATACTCCCCATCGACTCACAACATCCTGCGTCGAGGTCAGTAGCACTCCATCCCCACTATGCACAGTGTTGATGGTGCACTGCTTCCCTCTCCTGAGACGCCGGATGGTGGACCAGAATTTGCTCAAAGCCGTCCAGAAGTCGTTCTCCATGGCCTCATCGAACTCCTCCCACGCCAGAGTTTTGGCCTTAGCGACCACCAAAGCCGCATTCTGCTTGGCCAGCCGGTACCCATCAGCTACCTCAGGAGTCCCACAGGCCAAAAAGGCCCGATAGGACTCCTCCTTCAACTTGACGGCATCCCTCACCGCTGGTGTCCACCAACAGGTTCGGGGATTTCCCCCATGACAGGCACCGACCACCTTAAGGCCACAGCTCAGGTCGGCTGCCTCAGCAGTGGAGGCATGGAACATGGTCCACATGGACTCAATGTCCCCAATGTGTCACCCAGGATGTGGGGGAAATTCACCCGGAACATTAGCAAAGTTCTGTCGGAGGTGGAAGTTGAAACTCCTTCGGACAGGGGATTCTGCCAGACATTCCCAGCAGACCATCACGATACGTTTGGGCCTGCCAGGTCAGACCAGCATCTTCCCCCACCATCGCAGCCAACACACCACCAGGTGGTGATCGGTTGACAGCTCCGCCCCTCTCTTCACCAGAGTCTCCAAGTCATGTGACCTCAAGTCCGATGATACGACCACAAAGTTGATCATTGAACTGCGACCGAGGTTGTACACACATGCACTTGGCACCAGGTCGCAGTTTGCTTGAATATGGTGTTCGTTATGGACAAGCCATGGTGAGCACAGAAATCCAATAACAGAACACCACTCTGGTTCTGATCGGGGGCATCACTGTCCTTGCCCACATGAGCATTGAAGTCCCCCAGCAGAATGCTCCACCATCATCCCAGTTCCCAGTGGGAGCGCTCTCCAGCACCCCCTCCAAGGACTCCAAAAAGGGTGGGTACGCTGAACTGCTGTTTAGTGCATATGCACAAACAACGGTTAGGACCCGTCCCCCCACCCGAAGGCAGAGGGAGGCTACCCTCTCGTCCACCGGGGCTTACCCCAATGTACAGGCGCCTAGCTGGGGGTCAATAAGTGTACCCACACCTGCTCAGCGCCTCTCACGGTGGGCAACTCCAGAGTGGAAGAGAGTCCAACCCCTCTCAAGAACACTGGTACCAGAGCCCAAGCCGTGTGTGGAGGCGAGCCCGACTATATCTAGTCAGAACTTCTTGACCTCACACACAAGCTCGGGCTCCTTCCCTGCCAGAGAGGAGACATTCCATGTCCCTAGAGACAGCTTTTGTCACTGGGGATTGGCTCGCCAAGGTCCACGCCACCAGCCACAGCCCAGCTCACATTGCACCTGACCCCTATGGCCCATCCCACAGGTGGTGAGCCCATGGTAAGGTGGACCCACGTTTTGCTTTCGGGCTGTGCCCAGCCGGGCCCCATGTGTGCAGCCCCCACCAGACGCTCACCTTCGAGCCCCACCTCCAGGCCTGGCTCCAGAGGGGGCCCCGGTGACCCACGTCTGGGCAAAGGAAAATGTCCTCATGAATTCTTTCACATCATAGGGGTTTTTGCAGCTGTGCTTTGTCTGGTCCCTCACCTAGGACCTGTTTGCCATGGGTGACCCTGCCAGGGGCATAAAGCCCCAGAGAACTTCGCTCCTAGTATCATTGGGACACACAAACCCCTCCACCACACCTTCCCATGACAAAGCAGAGTCTGGGGTCTCTGAAGTGGGCTCTCCTATCTCTGGGGTTGAGGTCACCGAGGTGGTTAAAAAACTCCTTGGGGGCAAGGGCCCAGGGGTGGATGAGATTCCCCAGGAGTTCCTCAAGGCTCTGGATGTTGGTGCTGTCCTGGTTGACACGCCTCTGCAACATCGCATTGACAGCGGGTACAGTGCCTCTGGATTGGCAGACTTGGCTGGTGGTCCCCCCTTTAAAGAAGGGGGACCAGAGGGTATGTTCCAACTACAGGGAGATCACACACCGCAGCCTCCCTGGTAAGGTCTATTCAGGGGCGCTGGAGAGGGTGGTCTGTCTGGAAGTCGACTCTCAGATTCAGGAGGAGCAGTGTGGATTTCGTCCTGGCCGTGGAACAGTGGACCAGTGGACCAGCTCTCCACCCTCAGCAGGGTCCTCGAGTCACACAGTCTACATGTGTTATGTGGACTTAGAGAAGGCGTTCGACCATGTCCATCAGGGAGTCCTGTCGGGGGTGCTTCGGGAGTATGGGGTAGGGAACCGTCTGATACGGGCTGTTCGGTCCCTGTACGACAAGTCTCAGACTTTGGTCCGCATTGCTGGCAGTAAGTCTGATTCGTTTCCAGTGAGGGTTGGACTCCGTCGAGGCTGCCCCTTGTCACCGATTCGGTTCATAACTTTTATGGACAAAATTTCTAGGCACAGCCAACACATAAAGGGGGACCGGTTTGGTGCCCTCAGTATTGCATCTCTGCTTTTTGCAAATGTGGTTTTGTTGGCTTCATCAAGCCGTGATCTCCAACTCTCACTGGAGTGATTCGCAGCGGAGTGTGAACCAGCTGAGACCTTGGTCCTCAGTCGGAAAAGGGTGGAGTGCCCACTCCAGGTCAGGGATGAGATCCTACCCAAAGTGGAGGAGTTCAATTATCTCGGGGTCTTGTTCACGATTGAGGGAAGAGTGGATCGGTGCAGCGTCTGTAGTTATTCGGACTTTCTATTTAAGAAGGAGCTAAGCCGAAAGGCGAAGCTCTCAATTTACCGGTTGATCTACATTCCTGCCCTCATCTATGGTCACGAGCTGTGTGTCGTGACCAAAAGAACAAGACCCCAGGTTCAAACGGCCGAAATGAGTTTCTTCCACAGGTTGTCTGGGCTCTCCCTTAGATATAGGGTGAGAAGCTCGGTCATCCGTGAGGGGCTCAGAGTAGAGCCGCTGCTCCTCTGCATTGAGAGGAGCCAGATGAGGTGGCTCGGGTATCTGATGAGGATGCCTCCTGGATGCCTCCCTGGTGAGGTTTTCCGAAGATGTCCCACCAGAAGGAGACCCTTGGGACGACCCAGGACCCGCTGGAAAGACTACATCTCCCGGGTGGTCTGGGAACGCCTCGGGATCCCCCTGGGAGAGCTGGATGAAGTGGTCGGGGAGAGGGAAGTCTGGGCTTCCCTGCTAAAGCTACTGCCCCCGCGACCCGACCTCGGATAAGCAGAAGAAAATGGATGGATGGATGGATAAATATTTCAGAGTGCTATTTTAATCTAACAAAAATTATTAAAAATTTTGTTAGATTTTTTTTTTTCAGATTAATGGCATTTCCATAAATTTCACTGGGGAAAGATGCCGTACGAGTGTTTTGAGTTATGAGCGTGGTTATGGGATTAATTAATGAATATCTCAAGGTATCACTACTTTTTTCATCGTGGTTTTACTACAACTGTCCTACTTCACTGAATCATACTGAGAAGGTTCTTTTATCAATAGTTGGGTCACCTAATTTAGCCACATGCAGTGCACTTCTACAGTCAAAACTGACAATTCATCTGTCAAGTACATCAGAATTTTGAATACAAATCACATATTGGATCACATTCATTGTGTGTTTGTTTGCATATTGGACTCTCACATTGACATGAATGTAATATCCAACCTGGCAGTTTATGGTTGTGTGTGTTTGTGTGTGTGTAGCAATACAAGTCAAAGACCACGTCACTTGAACTGAGGCCCGCCACTGGTTAGAAAACACACCTAACTCCAGCGCTGCGAGCCTCACTCTCCTATAAGCCGACGACCTTGTCCTCGCATTATGATTGGCCGGTGTCCACTACGGCGTGTGAAAGGTTATCAGAGAGGTGTGTGCTCTGAAGAAAGACAAAGGGCAGTTGGGGAAAAGATACCCACACACTGTACAGGCCAAGTAGGCCGCAGGTTTTTGCCACGTATCGCCTTGCCTTACCTAATTGGACCCATGCAAGCACCAAATGGCGGTGTTTCGGAGACGGGGAGAACAGAGTTTACCAGAGGGAGACATGGAGGATGTTACCTGTCACCTGGATTTCAATCCCTCCCTCCCTCTTATATTCTGTCTCTCTGGAGCACAAACGGAAAAACTGACTCATTGGAGTCTGAGGCTTCTTTCTTCATTACTACTTTATTCTCCATAACACAATGGTAATGGGTACGAGTGGGCGTGTGTACATCTGGTGCAATAACTCACCCCCACTAGCCCATCCCTGCTCGTCCTCATCTACCCAACCCCCACCTTGTTGAAAGCTCATTAAAAGACCTGCTGTTAATGAGCTAGAGGGATCATAGAACTTCATTTTCATTAGAAGGAGGGGTGGGGAGGGGTTGGGCCAGGGATGCTGGTGCAGAGGTTTTTATGTCCTTAAAATAGAGTCAGCAATTATCCCAACCCCTTGACACTCCCCATTCACCCTGCTCTGCCTCCCAACATGCCCGCAAACAATAACCAAACTGCCCTGGCACACCCCGACCCCCTACCCCAATTTTATATCCTGAGAATTCTTAGCTTTCCATGTCCCATCAGCAGCAGACATCCCGCGACTTGCAGGAGGACTGACACCAAACAAATACAGACACACAAAGGCCACTAGAAATGCATGAAAACGTCTCAACACAAAGGCAAAGGAACATCACAAGGATGTAAAAAAGGAGCGAGGGTCCCTAACCCAAACGCTTACATTAAAAATTAATAAGTCTGCGCTGACTGGGTTCCTCAGAGGAAAACAGCCTGCACTGACTGAGAAAACACCAGAACGAGTGGAGGCATTTAAAAATACTCTAAGAAGCTTTGTTGCAAGTCCCAAACTGCATGCCCGAATCAGAAAAAAATTTAAACAAGAATGGCGCGGAGTAGAACAAAGTCGTTGAACAGTCAACAAAAGCAGGAAAAAAAATATTGTAGAGGGCCAAGTTTGTTTGTGCCTCAGTATGCTAGCATACCACTTCCTGGTTAATGACTAGAAAATGAACGTACCATTTTTGACTAGGCTAGGGAAATACTTCTATAGTGACTCAAATAGCAAAAAAAGAAAATAATTTCATCAAATTCTTCTCTTCCTCTCGGCCACAGCGTGTCATCCTTTTCCGTGAAAACCTATCTCCTACATCCTCCTCTCGAACACCAACTGCCCTCATGTCTTCCCTCGCTACATCGATCAACCTTCTCTTTGGTCTTCCTGTAGCTCTCTTGCCTGTTAGCTCCATCTTCATCATCCTTCTACCACTATACTACTCACTAGCTCTCCTCTGGACGTGTCCACACCATCAAAGTCTGCACTCTCTAACTTTGTCTCCAAAACATCGAACCTTGGCTGTCCCTCTGATGAGCTCATTTCTAATTTTATCCAACCTGCTCACTCCTAGAGAGAACCTCAACATCTTAATTCCCGCCACCTCCAGCTCGGCTTCCTGTTGTCTCTTCAGTGCCACTGTCTCTAATCCGTACATCATGGCTGGCCTCACCACCGTCTTATCTTTGCCCTTCATCCTAGCAGAGACTCTTCTGTCACACAACACACCTGACACCACCCAGTCTAACTTGCTTGGACTCATTTCTTCACTTCCTGACCACAATCACCATTGCTCTGGACTGTTGATCAAGTATTTAAAGTCTTCCACCCTCCCTATCTCTTCTCCCTGTAGCCTCCACCCCTCTCATTCATGGACATATATTCTGTCTTACTTCGGCTAAATTCCTCTCCTTTCCAGTGCATGCCTCCACCTTTCTAAGTGTTCATCCACCTACTCCCTACTTTTACTGCAGATCACAATGTCATCTGTGAGCATAATGGTCCATGGGGATTCCAGCCTAACCTCATCTGTCAGCCTATCCATCACCACTGCAAACAGGAAGGGGCTCAAGGCTAATCCCTGATGCAGATCCACTGTTCTGCTGCCCTCATACATGTCCTGCATTATTGTAACATACATCTCTGTCACTCCAGACTTCCGCATGTAGTACCACAGTACCTCTCTGGGTACTCTGTCATAGGCTTTCTCTAGATCTACAAAGACACAATCGAGCTTCTTCAGAGCTTCGTCCACCTGCTCCCTGCAGATCACAATGTCATCTGCAAACATCATGGTCCACGGGGATTCCAGTCTAGCCTCATCTGTCATCCATCAACATCCTCAAGGCAAATAATGCATCTGTGGTACTCTTTCTACGCATGAAACCACATTGTTGCTCGCAAATACTCACATCTGAGTCTAGCCTCCACTCCTCTTTCCAGCAACTTCAAGGCAGCATTCAAGCTGGTGAAAAATTCCACAGCCACCTCTCCTAGATGCTTCCATACCTCCACAGGTAGGTCATCAGTACCAACTGCCTTTCCATTTTTTATCCTCTTTAAATGCCTCTCTCACTTCTCCCCCCTTACTACTCCCACCTCTTCTTAGCTAACTTCTTTCCTTGTATGATTTCCTGTACTTTCAGGTTCCACCACCAAGTCTCCTTCTCCCCTTTCCTCCGAGAAGATACACCAAGTACTCTCCTGCCTGTCTCTCTGATCACCTTGGCTGTAGTGGTCCAGTCTTCTGGAAGCTCCTCCTGTCCGAGAGCCTGTCTCACCTCTTCTTGAAAAGCCGCACAATACTGTTCCTTTCTCAGCTTCCATCACATGGTTCTCTCCTCTGCCTTTGTCTTCTTAGTCTTCCTCCCCACCGCCAGAGTCATCTGACACACCACCCTCCTATGCTGTCTTGCCACACTCTCCCCTACCACTACCTTACAGTCAGTAACCTCCTTCAGATTGCACCGTCTGCACAAAATGTAATCCACCTCCGCTCTTGTAAATCACCCTATGTGCCTACCTCTTCTGGAAGAAAGTGTTCACTAGAGCCATTTCCATCCCTTTTGCAAAGTCTACCACCATTTGTCCCTCCAAGTTCCTTTCCTGAATGCCGTACTTACCCATCACTTCTTCATCACCCATGTTTCCTTCACCAACATGTCCATTACAATCTGCACCAATCACGACTCTTTCTATCCGGGATGCCCAGAACTACTTTGTCTAACTCCTTTCATAATTTTGGTCACATTCTACCTGTGGGGGATAGCCACTAATCACATTATACATATCACCCTCAATTTCAAGTTTCAGCCTCATCACTCGACCTGATACTCTTTTCACCTCCAAGACATTCTTAGCCAACTCTTCTTTTAAAATAACCCTGACTCCATTTCTCTTCTCATCTACACCATGGTAAAATAATTTGAACCCTGCCCCTAAACGTCTAGCCTTACTGCCTTTCCACCTGCTCTCCTGGACAAACAATATATAAACATTTCTACTAATCATCATATCAAGCAACTCTCAAGATTTTCCTGTCATAGTCTTAACATTCAAAGTCCCCACATTCAGCTCTAGGCTCTGTGCTTTCCTCTTTTCTTTCTGCCTAAGAACCTGCTTTCCACCTCTCCTTCATCTTCGACCCACAGTAGTTTAATTTCCACCGGAACCCTGCGCGTTAATGGCGCCGGTGGCGGACATTGTTCACCCGGGCCCACGACCAATTTGGCATGCAATTCTTCGGATGAATGCTCATATTTGTTTGACAAAGTTTTAAACCGGATGCCCTTCCCTCTGCACTTATCGAGGCTTGGGACCGGCCTACCATTTGCACTGGCTTGTGCCCCCCATAGGGTTGCATTAAACTCATTTCATCAAACAAAAGCGAAAAACATAATTCATGTTTTTTTTTTTTTTTTTTAGCAATCTGACGACTTTCTGTGGTTCACAGAGGATGAGGTTTATTGCTGTAGGGCTGTATTTGTTTTTAGAAGTGGCAGCAGTTCCATTGTGAATAAAGATGCAAAAGGGGAAAAAATATTACAACAGAAGTTTTAGAAAAAATGTGGAGTGCTATATTTGTCCGTATGCTAGCAGGCTACTTGCTGTTTCACAAGAACATGATTTCAAATGACTTGAATACATTTGAATGACATAATTGATAGGAATGTACCATTTTAGGGGGAGTGGTTTCATTGTGAATGAAAAAAAAAACTAAAAATAACCAAATATATATATATATATATATATATATGGTTATTTTTAGGGTTTTTTTTTAATTGTGGAGTGCCATTTTTGCCTGTGGGCTATGCTAGCAGCCTACATCCTGGTTCACATAGATGACTTCAAATGATGTGATGTACCATTTTTGATCCAGGTGTAGGGAAATAATTATATTGTGACTTAAATAGAAAAAAAGAAGATACATTCGTCAAACAGCGGAGTGCTGCATTTCTGTTTCTTTGTCAGTTATCAGACTACGTCCTGGTTCAAGGAGGAATGAGGTAAGATGATAGGACTGTACCATTTGTGATTGAAAAGACAAAATGAAATACTCCACCAAAACTTTAAAAAACATTGTGGAGTGCCATATGTATATACGTATGTTTGTTGGTCCACATCCGAACAGGTTACCTCCTCCTCTCAAAAAGATGACTTGAATGTACCATTTTGATGTTGGAGTAGGAAGAACCCGTTCCAACCTGCTTGGACCCGTTTCTTCACTTCCTGACCACACTCACCATTGCTCTGGACAGTTGACCCCAAGTATTTCAAGTCTTCCACCCTCACTATCTCTTCTCCCTGTAGCCTCACTCTTCCCCCACCACCCCTCTCATTCATGCACATATATTCTGTTTTACTTCGGCTAATCTTCATTCCTCTTCTTTCCAGTGCATGCCTCCATCTTTCTAACTGTTCTTCCACCTGCTCCCTGCTCTCACTGTAGATCACAATGTCATCTGCAAACATCATGGTCCACGGGGATTCCAGTCTAACCTCATCTGTCAGCCTATCCATCACCACTGCAAACAGGAAGGGGCTCAGGGCTGATCCCTGATGCAATCCCACCTCAACCTTAAATTCGTCTGTCACACCTACAGCACACCTCACCACTGTTCTGCTGCCCTCGTACATGTCCTGTATTATTTTAACATTCTTCTCTTCCACTCCAGACTTCCGCATGCAGTACCACAGTTCCTCTCTGGGTACTCTGTCATAGGCTTTCTCTAGATCTACAAAGACACAATGTAGCTCCTTCTGACCTTCTCTGTACTTTTCCATCAACATCTTCAGGGCAAATAATGCATCTGTGGTACTCTTTCTAGGCATGAAACCATACTTTTGTTCACAAATACTCACTTCTGTCCTAAGTCAAGCCTCCACTACTCTTTCCCATAACTTCACTGTGTGGCTCATCAACTTTATTCCTCTATAGTTCTCACTGCTTTGCACATCAACCTTGTTCTTAAAAATGGGCACCAGCATACTTTTCCTCCATTCCTCAGGCATCTTCTCGCACGCTAGAATTCTATTGACCAAGCTGGTCAAAACCTCCAGAGCCACCTCTCCTAGATGCTTCCGTACCTCCACAATAATGTCATCAGGACCAACTGCCTTTCCATTTTTCATCCTCTTTAATAGCTTTCTAACTTCCCCCTTACTAATTATTGCCACTTCCTGGTCCACCAAAAAGAAAAAAACAATTCCCCTAAGTTAACGTTAGGTAGGGAGATTGTTTTAAGTGTAATTTGTGGGGGAAAAAAGAGAAATAAATTCTAACATAAGTGGGGGGGGGGGGGGGGGGGGGAGGAATGCTTCTGGGCAATGAAGATGATAGAACTGTACCATTTTAAAGAAAGAATGTTTCCATTGTCAATGAAGAGGCAAAAAGTGTGTGTTTGGGGTTGGGGAAAGAAAAACATGCATTACAGGATTTTTACTTGTTTGTTTGTTTGCCGTTATGCTAGTTTACTTTATGCTAGCTTAATTAGGAGAATTTAAAACTGAGGGACTGTACCATTTTTGGAGGAGGTCGGGAACATTTTCATCTTGACTCGAATCACATAAAAATGCAATTTGATTGGAAAAAGAACATCAATCATGGTGTCGTAGTTGTCGTTTGTCAATCTGTCCATATGCTGGTAGGCTACGTCATTGCTCACGCAGGATCAAATAAAACAACATGACTGTACCATTTTTTAATCTGACTCGACCAAAACATGTTTGATTCTGAAGTAGGGATAAGAGTCCCTCACTAACTCAAACAGCTCTTAAAACTTAAAATGGTGGCGTGCTAAACTTGTATTCCATTTGTTAGCTAGCAGACTGCTTCCTGGATCACAGAGGATGATGAAAAACAAACGAGACCAGACTGTTTTTGACTCAAGGAAGCACCATATTTCTGAATGTTTATCAATTTATTTCCTTCACAGAATGAATAAGGTATCTATCTAGCTGGCTAGCTAGCTAGTTAGGTCTCTAGCTACGCAGCTATTTGTAAGCTAGCATGCTCTGTTTACGGAATATGATGCAACCTGACTTGACCATATTATTTTTTTATTCTGGTATAGGGAGAATTGCTTGCATAATGATTCAAATATCAAAAAGAAGACCTTATTTTAGTTCATGGAGGATGATTTAAGATGACAGGACTGTACCATTCTTTCTTCTGGTGTCAGGGGAATGCTTTTATTGTGACTTAGATGTCAAAATACAAAACTAATTCCTGGAAATAAAGTTAAATATGCTATAGTTATCCTTGTGTGTGTAGGCAGGCTACTTCCTGTTTCATTCATGGAGGATGACCGAAGATGATGGGACCACAGCATGTTTTGTTTCAGGGGAGGGAGAGAACGCTTCAGTGTACTTAAGTAGGTTCTTTGTAATTTCAGGTTTTGTCGTTTTGTAATCTGGATAACTGTCAAACAAAAAAATAAAACACCACACTACAGAAATACAACTCAGCTCTTTATTGAGGCTCCTCATGACAAAGCTATAAAACTGTCAGACAGGCAAATGTTGAGCCGACAACGAGACAATCAGCAGGAGAGGTTTGGGGGCATGTAACAGCGACAGGCAGTCAGAATATAACAATAACAGCAAGATTGTCAATCTATATACAAAATATGATCCCTGAACAGTTACACTGCTTTTACACAACGCTCATTGTTTGGGTGTCCCTGATATAGATGGACAGTGGTCACACACGCACTCTCTCACTACCCTCATCTATTCTGTCATCACTGTCTCACAGGCAAACAGTCACACATTCTCTCACACATCAAAAAAAGACTCTCACACAGTCTCTCTGATACCTTGAATTGATACCTTGACAGTCTCTAAGTTTCTCTCTCTCTCATTGCTGTCTCACTCTCACTCTCACACACACACACACACACACACACACACACACACACACACACACACACACACATACCTGTCTTGCGACACACACAGGACAAACGTGTTTACTTGAGTTCTGGACAAAATGATCCAAAACGACGCATGCGGTCACGGGACACTGTTAAAGTAGAAGTGACGTTGCACGCACACAGAGAAAAAAGCTCGCTCAATCAATTAAGTGCGCCACTCCACTCTTACTTCCACAACCACAAAAGGTGCAACATTCATAAATTAGAAATTATTTAAAACACACACACACACAGAACCAGGAAATAATAACAGCTGCAAAACATGCACAGGCTCCAAATTTTACAAATGTAAACAACAAGAACAAAAAGGTAATATACACCCGTTTCACACGCAGGCGGAGACTAACAGTTTTGCTGCATAGAAAGTAATCCTGTAAGAGCTCACACACGAGAAAGTCTATTCACATTTGTCACGAGAAGTCAGCAGTGCAACCTCGCCGGGGCCCCCGTGAGGCTTGTAAACATGGCGTTTAGAGATGAGCAAGGGCCTTTAAAAAGAAAGTTGGCACACTGTAGACAGTGTTCGTGTTTGCATCCCAATCTTTAAAAGACCTCGTCAACAGGAAATGATTTCTATCTATATGTTAGCTTCAGTTTTTTCTATGATCTGATAGTCATACGTCATCCGGCGGGGCACACGAAGGGCGACAAATGGCGCCTTTGCATCACCTGCAACGTGTGGCGATGGGGTTTCCTGTGTTGGCATGGACTATGGCAGCACACTTCCTGTTCTGCAGCACTGGTAATGTCCCTGTTGAATGTCACCGTTTTGTTCTGTGGTCACACATGCAGGCACTTTCTCAGCCCGCAGCTTGTAATTTTTTTTTTTTTTTATTTAAAAAATTTTGTTTTGTTTTGTTTTTGTATACGACCGCTTCGGTTCCCCTACCTTTTTCTAATCCAGGTTTCACATGGATCGTCTGTCAGATCAGTGAGTGAGAGACAGGTTGATTTTATTGTGGGGCCAGTTCAGTCTTGTACACGGTTTAGTTTGAAGGGGGCTCTCAGGGAGCTGGAGTCAAAGCCACAGCCCCTTCCATCATGGCTGGACCCCCTGTGGCCCCCCCATCCTGATCTTGTCTTTCCTTCACCATGGTGGCTATCTGATCCAGACTGGCTTCCTCTTCCTCCATCTTCACAACCGCCGCCGCCTCTTCGGCCTTTATGACGGCGGCGCTCGCCTGGGCGTAGGTGCCTACGCTGGCATGGGTGAGGCCGTGCACCTTCTTCAGGTGCTTCTCCAGGGTAGCGTAGACGGTGAAAGGCACGGCGCACAGCTGGCATAAGAAGGGCGCCTTGGCTCCCTGGGCGCCGTGCGTCTTCATGTGCCGCGTCAGCTTGGAGCTCTGAGCGCAGGCGTAGCTGCACAGTCCGCAGCGGTATGGCCGCTCGCCCGTGTGGCTGCGGCGGTGCACCGTCAGGTTGCTGCTGTTGCGGAACTGCTTGCCGCAGTACTCGCAGGCCTCGTCCTTCTTTTTCTTGGACGCTGAGCCGGACATCACCTTGGCGCTTCCTCCGCCGGTGTTCCTCCGCTCGTTGTCTCTCTGCCACTCCTGCACCGCCTCGCTGACTTTGGCCGAGCTAAAGTCAATGATCTCGGGCCGCTCGCTAGTCTCGGGCCGCTTAGGCGTGCAGTTCCCACTCGCAATACCGCTCTCGCCGCTGCCTCCTGTCTCGCCACTCTCCAGGGAGCCCTCGGAGGGGCTGGCGCAGGGGGAGTTGTTCCGCGGCTCCCCCTGCGTCTCGACCTCCTCCTCACCAGCATCCCTCTGGGTCTGGTAGAGCCTCAGCAGCTCTCTGTCTGGAGGTCTGACCTGTGAGGGGAGCATCATCAGGCTTGAAGCGATGTTGGGGTGCTTGGGCAAGGTCATGTCCAATTCTGAGGGGCCTTTTGCTCTCACTTCCAACATCGCCTTCGCTGGCTGCATTTGAAACCTCCCCCTGTTGGACTCAATTACCATCACATCTGCTGATTCATAGCCGCTCCCTGCAGCCTCCCGGTGGTGGCTCCTGATGTGGCGGGCCAGGTGACCGCTCTGGGAGAAGGCCTGGCCGCACACTCCGCAGTGGTACGGCCTCTCGCACGCGTGAGTCCGGCGGTGGGTGGACAGGGCGCGCGGGGACTGAAAGCTGTGGTTGCACAGCTTGCAGTGTAAGTCGGACTGGAGGACTCCCGTTTGAGGAAAGGGGGACGCTGCAGGCGGGGAGGACGACGGGGATGGTGCCAGGCCCCCTGGCGAGCCGATGGCAGGGAAGTTGCCGTTATTGTTGGTGCCCACAGCAAGCTCCCTCAGCCGCTCAGAGAAGTTCAGAGCCTGTAGGTTGCGGGCGTGCAGAGCAGCAGGAGTCGGGCGGGCGCGCGCCGGGTGGAGGGTGGAGGGCTGGAAGGCGGAGGCCTGGAAGGCGGAGGAGAGCGCTTGGCTCAAGTGGCGAGGGTCCAGCGTGGCCGCGACAGATTTGTTCTCTTTCAAGCCTCCTCTCACTCGGACGTCGTAGTCATCGTCGTCCTCCTGGTAGATGTTGAATGAGTGCGTGTGCTGGGCGTGCTGCAGCAGGGCCCAGGCAGAGGGCAACACACTCTCACACTGCTGGCAGGTGAAGTAGGAGGGCTCCTCGTACCCTGGGATAAACATAAAAAGAACACTGAGTTTAGTGATGCACGCAAAGGTCACAGGTGAGCGGAAGGTTATACCATCTGAATCAGGCAAGAGGAGAGGTACACTCTGACCTGTTTTGAGGGGGCAGTCCCATCTCTGTTCTCAGTCAATTGACTGTCTGTTGTCAAATCCCTTGTGTGTTTTTTGGACATACTTGGCAAATAAAGATGATTCTGATCTCATGCAAATGAGCCACTCCTCAATCAGACCCCCTCTAACTGTTGGGTGCGGTGAAGCTCAGAGTCTTAAAAGAGAGTGTGGTCCAGCTGACAACTTAGCAACTATGAGTATTCAGACCCCTCTACAACAACTATTTTTCAAAAAGCGACAAAGCCAGGAAATGTATGGTGTTATTGGAGACTTTAGAAACGCCCCTCCAGCTGCAGCCAGAGCTCGGGATATTCAACCCCCACTAACACAATTGCGCTTGCCCGAATTCGCTGCTGTGTTGGCCACTTCTAACTCATGGAGACAGCACCAAGCCACCAAATCATTGAATCACACTTGTCAATGTATAGTTGAGATCATTTAAATTAGTAGTTCAATTCAAAAAGTGACACTCATAAGTGAAACTCATGATACAAAGTCATTAAACATACAATTTTATATTTAAAATAATTTTGATCATTTCTTATTTAACATTCAAATTTCTTGAGATTCCGTTAAATGTAATCATCAAAATACATTTAAAAAAATAAATAAATAAAATCAAAATATTTCACTGTGTGTAATGAATATACATACAGTATTATTTTCTCTTTTTGAATTGTACAGTAATCCCACGTTTATTGTGGGGGTTAGGTTCCAGAGCACACCCCTCACTTAGTGAAATCCGCGAAGTAGCAACCACATTTTTAAAAATAATTTATACATATTTTAAAGTTTTATGAACCTCCCCAGACTCTAATCTCCCACACACTCATTTTAACCTTTACCATACCCTTATACACGCTTTCTATACTCTTAAACACCTTAAGCGTACAGTAATGCACAGTACTAGTACCTTTTATTCCTTGTAATATGTGTTTTAATGATTTTTTTTCTGCATTTTTCATCCCCAAAAAATATAGCATACACTAAAAATCCTGCGATATGGTGAATTACGCGCGATATGAATATGAAAAACAATCCGTAGTAAGTGACTCACAATATAGCGAGGGAACACTGGAATGAACGCAATCAAATTTTCCTCCATATTTTAATTCATTGAGATGCACCTGTAGTGTGCAGATCCATGTACAACCCCAATTCCAATTAAGTTGGGACGTTGTGTTAAATAAAAACAGAATACAATGATTTGCAAATCATGTTCAACCTATATTTAATTGAATGCACTACAGAGACAAGATATTTAATGTTTAAACTGATAAACATTAATGTTTTTTAGCAAATAATCATTAACTTAGAATTTTATGGCTGCAACACGTTCCAAAAAAGCTGGGACAGGTGGCAAAAAAGACTGAGAAAGTTGAGGAATGCTCATCAAACACCTGTTTGGGACATCCCAAAGGTGAACAGGCTAATTGGGAACAGGTGGGTGCCATGATTGGGTATAAAAGGAGCTTCCCTGAATTTGCTCAGTCATTCAAAAGCAAAGATGGGGCGAGTTTCACCTCTTTGTGAACAAGTGCGTAAGAAAATAGTCGAACAGTTTAAGGACAATGTTCCTCAACGTACAATTACAAGGAATTTGGGGATTTCATCATCTATGGTCCATATCATCATGAAAAGGTTCAGAGAATCTGGAGAAATCACTGCATGTCAGCGGGAAGGCAAAAAAACAACATTGAATGCCCGTGACCTTCGATCCCTCAGGCGGCACTGCATCAAAAACCGACATCAATGTGTAAAGGATATCACCACATGGGCTCAGGAACACTTCAGAAAACCAATGTCAGTAAATACAGTTCGCCGTTACATCCGGAAGTGCAACTTGAAACTACTTTTTTTTTTTTTTTCAACGCAAAAGTCATTTATCAACAACACCCAGAAACGCCGCCGGCTTCTCTGGGCCTGAGCTCATCTAAGATGGACTGATGAAAAGTGAAAAAGTTTTCTGTGGTCCGACGAGTCCACATTTCAATTTATTTTGGGAAATTGTGGACGTCGTGTCCTCCGGGCCAAAGAGGAAAAGAACCATCCGGACTGTTATGGACGCAAAGTTCAAAAGCCAGCATCTGTGATGGTATGGGGCTGTGTTAGTGCCAATGGCATGGGTAACTTACAAATCTATGAAGGCACCATTAATGCTGCAAGGTACATACAGGTTTTGGAGAAACATATGCTGCCATCCAAGCAACGGGTTTTTCATGGACACCCCTGCTTATTTCAGCAAGACAATGCCAAACCACATTCTGCACATGTTACAACACCGTGGCTTCGTAGTAAAAGAGTGCGGGTACTAGACTGGCCTGCCTGCAGTCCAGACCTGTCTCCCATTGAAAATGTGTGGCGCATTATGTAGCGTAAAATACGACAACGGAGACCCCAGACTGTTGAAGAATGGGAAAGAATTCCACCTACAAAGCTTGTAGTGTCCTCAGTTCCCAAACGTTTATTGAATGTTGTTAAAAGAAAAGGTGATGTAACACAGTGGTAAACATGAGCCTGTCCCAGCTTTTTTGGAACGTGTTGCAGCCATAAAATTCTAAGTTAATGATTATTTGCTAAAAACAAAGTTTATCAGTTTGAACATTAAATATCTTGTCTTTTTAGTGTATTCAATTAAATATAGGTTGAACATGATTTGCAAATCATTGTATTCTGTTTTTATTTATGTTTAACACAATGTGGCAACTTCATTGGAATTGGGGTTGTATGTGGAGCGGACACATCAACAATACTGGAATATTAGTGGTGGTTTCTGGTATGTGCAATATGCAGGGCTGCATTTCTGAGTGGGTGCCCTATACACCGCCCCCGTGAAGAAAGGAAAGAAAAAAAAATAATAATAAAAAAAAAAAAAAAAACCTACATGAAATGGTTTTCTCTTAGCACCATGACACGTAAAATGTTGCCATTTGTACGGGAATTTCCGCCTCCTTGTGGAGTTGCCCTCAGTAGATGAGATGCAGAAGATATGGTGGGTGTGGGGGTCATTCTTAGGTAATGATGGGAAATGTAGTTACCTACTGAAACATGAAGAGGAAAAGGTCAAAACTATCAGGTGTACAATTACAAAAGAAAAGCAAAGAGGAGGAGGAAAAACGAGCAAAGGAAGAAGGTATGAAGTCGGCTTTATTCATAACTAAACTTCCAACTAGAAATCGTTGAACAAAATCGTCACTAACCATCCATGGAAGCATACAATTAAATGTCCAAAACGTATTGGTTTTAAGATCGAGAATGAAGTACCGTAATGGGTCCCTGATTGATTGGTGGTGTCTATCAGGAAAACGATAGGCGACATGAGTGCGTCTTCCGTCGACATTAAAGAGAGGGCGGCGGGGGGGAAGTGGCGTTTTCCCGGCTGGGCAAAGCGGAGGCGTGTTGCCTGGTACATCTTGCAGATATTTTTATACGTGGATAGCTTTGTCTCCTAAGCGAGAAGCCACTTTCCAATTAAGCTGCAAATTGCTAATTAGCAGAACGTGGAAAACGAATGCTTTATGCAAATGAGACACTGACTCACCCTGCTTGACAAATGAGGCCTTTTCTGCATTAATCAACACTGAGAGAGGATCTCCGAATTGAGGAAGTGGGGGGGTGAAAGTGGTCTATTTTTTCTTTTTCTTTCTTTCGGAGAGGTTCAAAGCCGACTGCTATAAGCCTCTTTCATGTTTCCTCAAGTCAAATCCTTCTGTATTTTTACTGGAGGGGAGGAGGAGAGAGATGAAAAAGAGAGCAACTGTTCCTCCGTTTCTTTCTCCCCTCTTTTCTGCCTGTGTGGTGTTCATGTCCTTTAACCTAGCCCGAGGAGGGAGCCAGCAAAGTTGGGATGGAGGAGAGAAGAAAAAAAAAAAAATAGGGTGAGCGCAGGAAGAGAGAGATAGGTAGGTCAGGGCTCAGGAGATAAAAAAAAAAAAAAGAAAATGAGATAAAAAGATTATAAAGTAGCGCAAGGGAGGGGAGGACACCGTGAAAATATGTCACCCCTTTGGATTGTACTTGAGACCCATCCTCCAAGCCCTCCGCCCCCAAATCTATCCCTGAGGGGGCGGCAGCGGAGGGTGGGAGGGTGGTTGGGTTCCGTGGTGGCTTTTGTCTTGTGGTCCCGCAGTGAAACACAATACCCAGCTTTTCTCTCTCTCTCTCTCTCTCTCTCTCTCTCTCTCTCCCTCACTCCACTCTCAGTTTTTTTGTGTGTGTAAGGATTCCCATTTGGCCCGGGGTAGCACTTGAATATTAAGCAGAAGCAATAACTACTAATTAAAAATGCAGATTGGCTGGGAGCACTAACGAGCAGCAGGCAGAATCTCTTCTCCCCCGGGAGGCTGAGACAGAGAGGGGAGGTGAGAAATTGAAAGAGGGCGAAGGAAAAGTGTGCTGAAGACGGAGGAGGAGGAGGGTGGCTGTGAAGATGAATAAAAAAACAAACAAACAAGGAGAATAAATAAAAAGGAACGAGACAGATGCACATGGCTCTTCAGTAATCCATCCGCACTCTAACCCCACACACACACACGCACGTCTTTCTTGGATGTAGAAAAAAGAAGAGACATGTCTGCTTGCGGGATAACCGCTCTCTCACTTTCACTCAAAAGAGCTCGCCAGGCCCAAATTGGCTGTCCATTATTATTTGAGTGTGATTTGATTGATTGTTCTCTTACATTGTATGTCAATACATGTGTGTTAGTCATTTATAGTCCCATGCAAACACACTAGAAGTTGAGCCAATTAATTTTGTTTAAAATATTCATTCAGCCACAAAACTTTAAACCCCCAATTTATGAAAGTCCTGTGCAAAAGTAAATTTTTTTTTTTTTTTTTTTTTTTTATTTCCCCCAATGACATTAGTTACAGGGCCATTCCATTGAGCATTTATAGAGGGTAGAGTTTGTACAAAGTTTAATTTTCGCCATATGTATTTTTGGACAATACGGTGGTGCCAGAGATACAAGTTTAGTTGGTTCTGTGATCTCACACGTAACTCAACCCACTTGGATCTCAAATCATCTTTCCGCATTGAAATGAATGGAAATGACATTAAGTCGTTCCAGCCTCCCAATTAAAAACAATAGCAAAAATTGTAATGCATAATCAATACAAACATACTACATAATTAAATACAATGGAAATAAACAATTTTTGCCACATATTTTGCTTAAATTCAATGGACATTGTGCTCCTCTTTCTGGTGTGTGCACCATGGCCACATTGGGCCAGTATAATACCGACAAACACAAAGAAGAGTTTTACAACTGACTTAGTGAGCTGCAGTAATAATAGCCGTTTTTTTGCAGAGGATAAAAAAAATAAAATATGCCTGTATTGTATTAAGTCTACATGTGTTGCTGGACAGTTTGTGTTCAAATATCTGCTGCTTCAAGCATTATAACACTGCCACATAGATCCTATTTGTAAGGCAGTCAAAGGTGTTTTGCATTCTTTGGTAGTATTAAGCTAAACAGACTTCTCTAAAGCAAAACTGTGGTTGTTTTAAATATACAATGTGTAACTCTTTTTGTTTTACATTTACCAACAGTTTGTATCTCCAAAATCTTGTAAGCAGGGTTACTGGTATCTCAAGGCACCACTGTATTTTGTTACAAAAAATTTGGGAAAATTTTTGGACTAATAGGGAAGTTTTTCCCACAAATAATGGGGGATAGGTTCCCAAAATAAATCTGCAGATTGAGTGAATTCGAATTGCAAAGATGTAGAGGTCCACTGTATTTACAAGTATTACATAAAATAAGTACACATAAAATAAACTATACACAAGCATCCTTGGGCCCCTTGAAAGGTGCTAGATAAATATCGTATTATTGTTATTATTATTGTATATATATATGTATATATATATTATACTATTCTACAAGCTGGCAAATTTTTATAGTTAAAGTGAATCTTGAATGACAAGAACGTGCCAAAAGACATTAACAGTTGTTTAAATTAAAGACTTGTTATTCACAATGTTAATAAATATTCACCATATACATTTTTTAACATTATTCATAGCTCTTCCAATTTTGAGAAAACAATATTTTGCACCACTCTAAAGGATCCTGGTAACTTTTAACATACATCTAGAAAATTCTAGTCCATCATATATGCATGTATTAACATCTCTTAACATGCCTTCTTACAGTCTTTTGCCACTTTCTTGCATCATTCGTGGCAAAAAAAGAGAAACATTCAACAGCTACAAATACACAAACTCAAAATCTGGGCAGCGTATGAATCATTTTGGGCTTGGCTACATGAGCCGGTAAAATTGTATTGTGAGGAGGCACTAATTACATGCCACAATCATTTAATACTGTCATTTTCTTCAGTTTTGTGAAGTGAAAGTGAAGAAGACATAATTCTCTACAGTCATTACAGTGTTGCCACTCTCGCTACTTCTCTCTAAAACAACAAATGAGACGACCTATAAGACTTGGGCACAGTACTTAATGTAAAATGTATGTACTATTGTGACGTGTACTCTGCGCTGGTTGATGAGGGTGAAAAAAAAACCAAAAAAAAACGAGACGTTGTAGCTGGACGGAAATAGTGCACGCAGCACTCCCCCCACCCTCCTCCCTGAGCGTTGCACAAAGGAAGGAACTGCTAACGTGTGTGTACACGACACTGGAGGTTTCGACATGTGCGTGAGGGACACTCGTTTAGCTGCTGCGAGATGCTGTGTCCGTTTGATAGTTTCAACAAAAAACACAGACCTCCTCCAAGGCCCAAAAATTTTCTATGAAACTTTGCCTTTGTTGTTGCAATTAAATGCCTACATATGCACAACTAATCTGATGGAACGGAATACAGTTATTTAAAACATGTTCTTTGGAATATTCTATGTTCAGTCGACATTGGCACAAAGTGTTGCTCAGATCTGGATTTAACTTGTTTTGACATGAAGACATCCTCCATGATCTTAGTCCATTTTCTTCAAACTGGATGTGATTTCACAGAAAGACCAGCATGTTGCAAACGTAGGTTTTGAGACAGAATATACGGTACCATTAAGTCAGCGAGATGTGAAGCCATGTAATATTTTATGAGTAAGTAACACACATAGAGAGAGAGAGAGAGAGAGAGAGAGAGAGAGAGAGAGAGAGAGAGAGAGAGAGAGAGAGAGAGAGAGAGAGAGAGAGAGAGAGGAGTTGAATGGTTAGTTTTCTCGCATGAGAATTATTTTACAGCAGAAGGCCTGGTTCTTGTTCTTTGTGCCATGGCAGGAAAAGGCTCTAGATATTTTGCAGAGGTCATTTTGACACCTTCGGGTACCCTAAAGAGGCTAAAGAAATTGGTCAACCCCCCCCAAACCTCCAGTTCACGCCTATTATACCAGCCCAAAACATCACTAGGCTAAACCCCTTGCTGATGTCAGACAGATTGTTTAGGAGAGCGAAAGAATCGTTGCCTACCTAAATACACTTCAGTTGCATTTAACGTGCCTTTTTGAGAACAAGCATTTTCTGGAAATGTCCAGTGTTTTCATTCCTTCCTCAAGTCATTGGACTAGTTCATGCTTTTCATCAACAGACTTTTCTAATTACAGTAATGTGGAACAACCTCTTTGAGTAATTTCCCTTTAATTAGGCTTAGCTAGGAAACCAATTATCAAACCTGTTTGAGATTCCTTCCAACGAGACCAGAAAAACAATATATGCAAAAACTTACGCAGAAAACCTACACCCATGATAATTTGGAACAAGTGTTTACGAAGAGGCTTATAATGGTTATGTTATAAACGGTTGATGAGCTTTTCATAACCTATTATAAATGACAGCGTTAATCACTGAGCTCACTATTTGGCAGGTTCGACATACTGCCATAATTCAAGTTGTCCATTCTATTAAAACTCAACAGCTGATGATTGCAGGCTCACTATTTGGGAAGCAGGAAGTCACTCGCGGTGTTCTTACATGTGTTCTCACAATTTTATTAAGCCTAACTGTAAAATCATAAATTAATAACGCTCTTCTATCCATCTATGAGTCTACAACTTCCTTGTGAGAGGTGACAGCGGTAGCGATCAGTGGCGATTTACCTGATTTAATTTGAAATAAGAGCATCCAACAGTGCGATGTACATTTGGAGCAGTTCAGAATCAATATTCATCTGATAACATGACAAAAACATGCCCTGCGATTGGCTGGCGACTGGTTCAGGGTGTACCCCGCCTCCCGCCCGAAGATAGCTGGGATAGGCTCCAGCAGCCCGCGACCCTAGTGAGGAAAAGAAAATGGATGGATAACAAAAACATCCTGCTTGGGAAGCAGGATGTCACTCGCGGTAAAGAAAATGGATGGATAACAAAAACATTTTTAAAAAATATAAGTAAAATACATAATGATCATCAGAGATGCAGATTATTAAATATATTAATGTGTGTTAATGTGTGAAAATTGTTACAGATGACTTTGCGAGTTGAAGTTGAAAGGTTTTGCTCAGACCAACCAATCAGAGGATGGAAAAATTATGACATCATTGAGACTGTCCGAGGACCATTTTGAAATATCTGATTGGTCCAAAAAAACAGTCCTATCACTACTGATTCTGAAGGCTGTGGGCAGAGTAGTTTGACATGGCAACATATAGAGGCTGAAATCTGATTGGACCAAAAACATAATTAAAAAAATAGAACATACACTGCAGTGCCGCCAAGGGAAATGTTACAAAATGAAGAGAATAGCGTGTTGGAAATAAATTAGTACAATTTTATGGAACATCTATCACATCTATCAGAATTTAGTTTTCAAATGAAGAGTTCAAACTCAAAAGCAGACATTTCCATGTTTTGTGAATTCAATACAATTTTTTTAAATTTCTGGTTTCAGGTTAAAGCTACCAATTTTTATTTGGGGGATTGCATTCTATATGAATTAAGCAACTAAGTGGCTCATTTTGAAGAAAAAAAAAACATTTTTAAAAGAGGTCTTTGATATCATTTCATCAAAACAAAACAAAAACAGTCAACTCCAAGAAAATAATTTCAAAATGTTCACATAATTACACAGGAATGGTAGGTGTTGTGCTTTGTGAATTAAACAAAAATAAATAAATCATTGTAGAGGACCTGCGGCCCTGATCACTAATTCAAGTGTCACCAATAAGTTTCATGACATCATCTCTGTTGCGACAGTTTCACGCAATTAACCATAGGCAATACAGTTGAAGGTTCTCGTATTTTACGGCCACTTTCAAGCACAATTGTAGCTATATTAGCAGAGAGTTGATGAAAAATCACGGGTGCAGACATGTCTGAGGACGTACAGTACATGACAATTACGTGATGACGTAAATACGTATGGGCTCATGTAGCGTTGGGCATCGTTTGAATTTGAGCAATTCCGGTCCCGGTTTCGGATCCTCATTTCGATTCCAGTTCCAAATGATTCTCGATTCTGATTTTTTTAGGGGGCTGGGTCAAAAAGGTTTGCATGGTTTAAATAAAGGGTGTCCAAATTATGAACATCCATTTTCTTTGCAGCCCGCAGCATAAACTAAAATCAACATTTGACTCAGGGTTCTTCATAACCAGTATCAATAAACCTGTGAACTAAAAGGCAATGTGTGTGGAACTAACCCAATTGACTTCATATTCATTAATTAATTTTTCAGCTAAAAGTTAAATATAGCATTGTTAAAATTGTTATTTGGGAGTGTTTTATCATATCAAATGGTTTATGCGCACAAGTTTTAACATTAACACGAAAAGTAACTCCACACAACACCATTTATTTATTTGTATTTTTTTTATGAATGGAACCAAATGCTAAAAAATTTTGATTCTTTTCCCGACCAACCGATGAGGCACTAGGTTAATGTTTGTGATACTGTGAGACGTTTATGTGAATTTCTTTCCCCAATTCATCAGAATCATCTTCATTTGCCAAGTATGTCCAAAACACACAAGGAATTTGTTAAGCGTTTTTTTCCTGTCATCGGCTCTTCCGTTGGTTTTTAGACTAAAATAAATGTTAAAAACCATCAGTGCAAAAGTGCAAGCAACCGTTTATCTTGTTACCTCAATGTTGGCACAGATGTATTTTATTGTTTCACTCACACAATTGACTTGACTGAAGTTCCGTGCGATGTAGGGTCAGGCTTGGAGTGGGAGGGAGCACGACAGATCGTGAAAGCCTCCTTTGCACAACAATCTTATTCCAAGTGTTGCACTGAGGCAACTGGTCATTAATTTTAACCAAGTTAAGACACTTTTGTTTGCCACCATCGTCTTTCCTGCGCGTTCTTCGTTGGTTTTCACTTCTTCTTCAGGGTCGGCGGACTGTAGGCATCGAAACTGGTACCCGAAATGTATAACTTTGAACGATTCCGGGAGACCCGGAAGTTTAGTCCCGGTTCCAATCGGTTCTCGATTCTCGCCAACCCTAGCCTCATGATTGGCTTCAATGGAGATGACGCTAGCTGCAGTAAAATGGCACTTGTGGGTTAAATACTTTTACATAGGAGTTGTTTGGTTTTGGAGAGTTAGGAAATGCAACGTCGGACGATGTTGTGACAGGTAGTCAGCTAGCAGGCGTGACTCTATTTTTGTCGAAATGGCGCTTGTCGACTTTAGGGTTTACACACTATACGTCTGCTGAAGCTCCTTCCGTGCTCCTAATTTGACAGCAGTCGTTGTATTATCCCAGGAGTCGGAGCATGTTTACCTGGCCACCTCAGAGACCAGCAGGCAGGGGGTTGGTGGCGAATGGGGAGCGGGCATGGAGCTCAGGTGCTCAGCATGGTGGCGGAGGGTCCCCCTGGGAACCCTCCTAACGCCACTGGTTTCTGCACAATTAGCCTTTGCATCACTAACTCACCAAGGCCTGCTAGTGGCAACGGCTAGCTAATGAGCTGGACTCAGGAGGTGGGGGGTGGGATAGGAAAATGGGGGGACAAAAAAACAGCCTGGCTAATTAGCAAGCTGCCTTTTTCTTTTCTTCCCAGGACTCACCTGCTTTGCCGGGCTCCACCTTCACCTTCACGTCAAGCTGCGCCCCCCAGACTTGGTCCCTGGCCGCCGCCTCCTCTCTCCTCAGCTCGATGAAGCCCGGTCCCAGCGCGGCGATGGCGGCCACGGTGGTCCTGGCGGAGGGGGGGGCGGTGGCGCAATGTTGTTGCAGGGCCCGGCGGGCGGGTGGGGGGGGCGCGGGGCGGGCGTCAGCGGTTTGGTTTCGGGGGAGACAGTTGCCCTGTTTGTGCTGGATGAAGGCCAGGATGTGCGCCAGGGGGAAGGCCCGGCTGCACTGGCCGCATGTCAGGAGGTCGCCGTCGCCGCCCCCGTCGGAGGTCAGGATGTGTGGGGTCGAGCGGTGGTCCTGTGGCGGGGGGGCGCTTGTGTCCGCTGAGTCAGGAGATTCTAAGAAACACGGAAAGATACAGAGTTAGACTGCTGAATTTAAATAATTTCAAAGCATACAGTATTAAAAAACAGTAAAACAGAAATACATATAATAACAATAATAAATAAACATTTATGTTTACCCAAATTTGCTCAATTTGATATTTTTTCCACAAACTGATACTATTGGTCAGTCCCTACATGGGTCTGTTATTCACTTTACGTTACGTTGTTTTAATAATTTTACAAATATTAACCAATCTAAAGTTTTGAAAATACCTCGCTCCTTACCTTACAATGTATAACTACAAAAATATGCTTTTTTAAAAAAAATCTTGAAAAATGGGTTATGTTCTCCCCGTGCCTGTGTAGGTTTTCTTCGGGTACTCCGGTTTCCTCCCACATCCCAAAAACATGCTTGGTAGGTTGATTGAGGACTCTAAATTGCCCTTAGGTGTGAATGTGAGTGTGTTTGGTTGTTTGTTTTTATGTGCCCTGCGATTGACTGGCAACCAATTCAGGGTGGACCCCGCCTCTTGCCCGAAGATAGCAGGGATAGGCTCCAGCACGCCCGCGACCCTAGTGAGGATAAGCGATACAGAAAATGGATGGCTGAATGATATTTATTTAAATCAATTATTAAACACAGTTGTATAAAATATTTTAATATTTAATATTTAAATACAATAATTAGCTATGTTTTCATAGTAATTTCTTTAAATATGATGAAGCAAATTGATATATTAAATATTTCAATAAATGTAAACAGAAGTATATGTATATAAAACTAAGACATTTTGAAAAGTATTTAAATTCTATAATTACATTTTCAATTTTTCTTTCTAGGAGGTAGTTCATTGACAGTTAATTATGTCACCCGACTACTTAATGGTAACCATGTTAAGTATGTTATGTACAATATGTTGTGAAGCAAGTAACTGAAGTGCTTTGATTACTCTTTTCCAATTCCCTCATATTTATTGATTTAATTTTGCTTTGATCTTTTTCATTGTTGTTGTGGCATTTATGCTCTGTATGGTGTCCAAGAGTGCCCAGAAAGGTGCCTGTACATAAAATGTACTATAAATACTATTATTACTAACCACAGTTTAAGTTGGACTTCGGTAATGAAGAAATGCAGTTACACATTTTTGGGGTGATGACTCCATGGATTGATTATATTATTATGTACACCAGCTCCTTTCATGAGATCCAGTACAAATTAAAGTTGAAAACATCCTCACTGTAAATAAATCAATAAATAAATCTGGCTTTTCTGGTTCTTAAGTAGCATTTTCCTTATGAGAGATAATTTTAGATACACGGAAGTCAGCCTAATAAAGACTTATGTACACCCACTGGACACAGCAGTAGGTACACCTGCATCATCCCAATGAGATCCAATACAGGGGCTGTAGAATCAGCATCCTCACTTCTGATTGACACAAGCATTATTATAATTTTCAAATCAGAATTGTAATGGATCGCATGAGATTGTGCAGGTGTATTACAGATTTGAAATACTGACGAGACTCTAGGTTGCTCTCACAGTTAAACAACTAAGAAACTACAACTAAGAAAAATAATGAATGTCTTATTTTTCAGCAGGTGTCACATGTGTTCAACAGAATGCACACGCACAGCATCGTGGCTGATTTCAAGCGCCTGTGTCAGTCAAAAGCAGCGGCACAATGAGGCCAAACTGCTCACAGGCCACTGACCACTTCCTTCAAGCGACCCAGAACTGATCGGCTCGCTCACAAGACCCACAGAGACACAAGGGGGGAGGGTGGGGGTGAGGGCAGACATCACCTCATTCACCTCAAACAACGTATGACATCCTCTCGTGCAGAGGTGGGGAACCTTTTTGAAAAATGATGTTTTTGAGGATATACAATGAGCATTTGTGCACTTCATATTTTGTTGGGGATTTGTATAACACTTGGTTTGAGGTTTTATTTGCTTTTTTAGAATTAGATGAAAGGCGCTAATGGGCCCAGTCGAGCCTACAAGTGTGATTTCAAGTCAAATTGTGGCTATAAAGTGGACACACCCCTTTTCAAATGCAAGGTTTTTGTGTTACAGAAAAATGAGACCAAGATCATTTCAACATTTTCACCAATTAATGATTCATCTAGACAACTCAATTAAAAAAGCTAAATTTAAGAGGGGAAGTAAAAATAAACATGTTAAATGTGGTTGTACAAGTGTACACACCCTCTTATAACTGGGGGTGTGGCTGTGTTCCGAATGAAGCAATCACATTCAAACTCATCAGCACAGACCTGCCACCATTTAGAATGACCCCGATTAACCCCAAAAGTTTAGATGTAGTAAGTAATATGTACAAATTCATTAGCACATGCCTGTCACCATTTAAAGAGCCTTTTGATTAACCCCAAATAAAGTTCTACTAGATAGTAATGTGATTTTTTTAAATTCTGAACACAGCCACATCTCCAGTTATAAGAGGTCGTGCACAGTGAAAATATATATATTTTTTTATCCAATTGAATTGTACAGTTTTTTTTTTTTCCTTCTGGTATCATAAAACCTGGCATTTGAAGAGGTGTGTAGACTTTTGTATCCACTATATTTGTGCCCGAAGACTCATACCGCAGAGTGTTTCTCAACAGGAAGCGGAATGCAATAAAAGGGGAGAAAAAAATGACCAAAGGTGTAAGATAAGAGCCGCTCGGCCTGCCTTCCTACGTATGTGTGTGTGTGTTTGAAGCTCACAAATGTGACATGTGACCTCATACCTGACACATGTGGTTAGAGCAAGAAGCAAGAACTTTGAAACCAGGCCAAAAGAGTGTCAGTAAGTGACACAGTCAGACAGAAACTACTTTAAAGGAGCTATGGGGTCACTAACAAGTTAATTTTATGTTTTGGTTGTTGCTCAAATTAAATGAAACTGGCAGTCATTACCAATGATGTCAGTTTTGAAGCAATTGGCAAATAACTAATTGCCTCTGAAACACCTGCTTTTCATTGCCAAAATCAACCCCCCCCCCCCCCCCCCCCCCCAAAGTCTTGGTGTGACGTCAGTGGAAGAACCCACACCCCTCCAAAATGACAACTTTTTTAATCCATCACCGCTGAGTGCAATACTGGACTGCCTCCTATGTATCAAAATTGGAACAGAACCTTGAAATAGACCAGTATTTGACTAAAAGATATACATTTTCTCTACTCATAGCTGCATATAACTTAAAAAACAAGCAAACAAACAAACAAACAACACTGAGGACCTCGATACAGTGTCTCTCAACAAAAAAGACAGAAATGTAGTTAGCCCACTCTAGTTCTTGATGGCTCCGTTTTGATCCGGCCTGCCATGCATATTTAAAAACAAATAAACCCTCAGAGGAATGTTACGCTTTAAACAATTTGTTTTTAAGCTAGTCTGGCCATCGGAAGACTTTCTCGACACAAAATTTGCCCCTGCTGGGGAGTGGAAAAAAAGGGGTCCTGTTGCTCAACACCGGTCACCGGCACACCTCTGTGCCTGGACCGGGGCCAATGGAGCGGCAGCACAGGACAGGTACAGACAGTACAGTGGGGAGCTTCATCTCGCCACTTGTTACTCAAAAATGTCACCTTTCCTGTTTCAGAGCTGAGGCTGTTTGTGCAGACTTGCAAGGCGCGGTCGAACGCGCGCGCGCGCGCGCGCACACACACACACACACACACACACGCGCGCGCGCATATAACAGTCAGGTAGACTGTGGTCACACAACGCACGCACTAGTTTTGTCATGTTTAGTTTTTTTGTTTTTTTTAAAAGTCAAATTCAAATACTATTTTGTTTTTCTTAAAAATATATAATTGTATTATTAATTTTAAAGTAGGGTGCGAAATAAGTAGCCATAACTTCCCAGGAACTACGACTATTATTAAGAAATAATCAAATATAGTCGGCATATTGACTCGAGCGTTCGCGGCTCCGTACGAGAGATGAGAACGACATTGAGCACATCATTTCATTATCAGCCAATGAAATATTGAACGGAACCTAAGACCAACATATTGACATGTCCCTTAACCCCCTTCAGCGTGCTTCGTTCTCACCGTGAATTGCACTCAGGTGCTGCGGTCTGCTGCCAAGTTTGCGTCTGGACATCGCGGCGACGACTGCGCGCTTCTTCCCCTCTTCAAAAACTACGAAAACAACAACAACAACCAAAAAAAAAAAGAATAAGTGGGGGGGGGGGGGGGAAAAAGGTGGTGGTTGAGTCCAGGTGCTCGCTGTGTGATAAGACGGAGTGGGCTCCTTGCGCTTGTGTGCCGTCTACTCCCCCTGCGTGGACTGGACTGACAAGGCTGCGTTCAAGTTCACGCGTCTTCTTCCTTCTCCTTCACGCAGCCGGCGAGCGGAGGGAAACAAGGGGGCGTGTCCGGGCCACAAAGCCACGCCCACAAAACCACACGCGTGTCCTTACACGCAGGGGTCCTCGGTTTACGACGGGAGGTCAGTGTGTGCGCAAACCGGGATGAGACGTAACGCAGTAGTACAAAACAATCACATGACAAACCGTACGTAGAGGCCGCTGTAACTTACGTGCTTTCTTGTGGCGGGTCACCACGTATTCTTACGCTGTTGCAGAAAGTAGTTCATTACGCACGGTTCGTATCCTCCAAAAAAGCTCGTATGTCGGGACCGTTGTAAACCGAGGACCTCTTGTGAAGTGTTCGAGGTACAATATAAACTTCAGATATTTTTTTAATAAAAATGTTTAATTTTTAACACCATCATTCCTTCACATAAGAAAATACACTTAAAAACAAATCAACTGATTTTTAAACACTTAAAACTACTTTAAACCAAGCAATTTCATTTTAAAAGTGCTTTCATGCATTTGAAATGTTTACCATTTATTCCCACCGTAATTTTCTTTTTCACTCACCTCAATTAATATTGTGGTGACGTGGAGCAGAGCGCATGTCGTCCACATTGTCCATGAATCGGTGGTGGTGGTCGGTGGGGACGTAGGCGCAGCACGGCAGCAGTCTTCCGTTAGACGGGCCCAGGGAAGCTGAACAAGTAGCTTACCACCACTAGTAAATGAATGCGTGCAATTTTAAAGTGCCTTTGAGTGCATTATTATTATATTTTTTTATTTCTAAACCCCTTTAAAAAAAAAACAACAGCAGCTCTGACAAAATGCCGAACATAATAAACGGTCGGTGACGGTGCGATTCTTAACCCGGGTTTGAACTAAATCTAAATGTCAGGCAAATATAACCCAAGTGAACCTAAAACGTTTTTAAATGGTGATTTCATTTATTAACAAGGAAGAGTGGGCCAAAATATCTCCACAGAGATGTGAACGACTCATTGCCAGTTCTAGAAAACGCTTGATTTCAATTGTTGTTGCTGAGGATGGCCCAAACAGTTGTTCGGTTTAGAGGGCCATTACTTTCCCCACACAGGGCCGGGTAACTGATCCCCCCTTTAATAAATGAAATCATTTAAAAACATCATTTAAGTTCACTTGGGTTACATTTGTCTGATATTTACATTTGTTTGATCATCTTAAACGAAGTGGGGAAACGATGCAAAAATAAGAATTTGAGAAAGGGGCCAATGCTTTTTCACGACACTGTATACATTTGAACAAAAAGTGGGATATCTAAAATTTTTCATACCCTTCTCAATAATCAATAGAAAAGTCTTAACTATTAGAGCAAACAAACAGTTCCTATAATTGCTGAACAGCTTTTTGCATTACTCCACTGATATTTTTGCCCATCCATCTTTAGCGATGAGCTCCAACTTGTTTGAGTTGGAGGGACTCCTAGCTATCACCCCAATCTTCAGCTCCCTCCACAGAACCTCAATTAGATTTAAGTTAGGACTCTGGCTGGGCCACTGCAAAAAATGTTTTTGGCCGCTAACCATTTCGTCACCACTTTTGCAGTTGTTTGAGTTGTTGTCGTGCTGAATTTTTCATTATTATTTTTTTTTAAACACCAAATAAGGGATACATCGCTGTGACCAACCGAATCAATTTGTTTCGTCTTACCATAAAACAGAAGACCAGAAATCTTCTATGTCCAGATAAGCATTTGCAAAGGCCAAGCAGGCTTTCGAATGCCTTTCCTCCCTGGTCTGTGTCCATGGAGCCCAGCAGTGTGCAGTGTCTGTTGGACTGTCTACCGTGAGATGTTTGCATCAGCATAGCCCAGATTCACCAGGATGGCCTTGGAGGTGATATTTAGATTATTTTTCACCTCTCTCACTATCCTCCTGGTCAGCACAGGTCTCACTTTTGGATTCCTCTGAGATTTTCCACAGTACAGAACGTCTTGTATTTTTTTTAATAATACTTTGCACTGTAACCACTTGAGCTTGAAAAAAATTAGATATGGCCTTATAGCTGTTTCCTGACTTGTGAGCAGCCACAGGTCCTCAGTGAGCTCCTTTGTCTTTGCCATGACTGTCCACAAACCAACTGCAGAAAGCTGCTGTTTTTTTAACCTGTTGAGTTGATTAAAATAGCTGTTCCCAATCAATCAGGGAAATTAGGATGCTTTAGAACAGCTTGAACGGTACAAAACTTCAGACTATTTTTTTTTATAAACTTTTCCCATAGACTTCGACAGTTTCCAAATGGTATGAGTAATTTTGGACATGCCATTTTTTGTTGAAATGTAAATAAAAGCTGAGAAATATTTTCCACAGTGATGCCTCTTTTACATAGTCTTATTATCTTCTGGCAGACGCCTATGCCAGATCCAATAAAGTAAAAATTGGTTGAACTGGTTGAATAAAAGTAACTCAGTCAAAATTTGCCAGGGGTATGAATACCGGTAGTTTAAGGCTTGACTATAGATACATACAGGGGTCCTCAGTTTATGACAGTGTTCCATTCCTATGTCGGCTACGCCTACACAAGTCCAAAGGCCACAATTATTGCAGCTTAACATTGCATTTGGATGAATGGACGATGGAGAAAAGGAGTACCGGTATATTTATCCAAGCATGGGTTATTATCTGTGCTCAAATTAGTCTCACCCAGCCGACAACTATGAAAGATCTCAAATGTCACACAAAGAATAAAACAAACATGAAAGGTGTCATGACGAAGGCATGCGTCCTAGCGATCTATGGTATAAGCATAATATTGCACATCAACTGACAACTGTCTCAAGACAGTCTATCACAAACCTACGCTAACAGTAGTAAATTCTTAATTATGGTAAATATTTGTATGAAAAACACTTCTAGACCATAAATGTTAAACAGTCAGCTGAAAAACTAAGTACGGTTGTAACAGTGTGCTTTCTTGTGCCATGTGACCGAGTATCCTTACACGGCTGTGCAAAGGAGTTCATTGCACACAGCTCATAACCTCAAAACATCAATCGTAATACATGGACACCCTGTAGTCATAACACCACACTGTGTTCCAAATTGTTGTAAATATATGGTTTATATTAAATAAAAAAATAAAAAAATACACACACAACTATGAATGTTCTTGCTAAATATTACACTTACTGTCACAATTTCTTTTTTTTTTTTGCTTTGTCTTTGTAGATTCTCAGTCATCCAATCTGCAAAGTTTGAAACAAGGACTCTTCTTGCTTGTTGAATTTGTTTTTTTCTTTTCTGATAACATTCAAATATGACGGGTAATTAAGCTATTAGGCAAACTATATGTTTCTCGTGTCTATTTACATCAGTGATACAAATAAAGCTGTGGATGCTGTAGGTATAAAGCAGGTGTCAAACTCAAGGCTGGGGACCAAATCCGGCCCACCATATCATTTTATGTGGCCCATGAGAGCAAATCATGAGCGTGTTTGTACATGATTCTTGCTAAAATCTGTACCAAAAGTTAAAATTTTGATATGTGAAAAATAACTTTTTGGTACCAAACCCTTTTGAACAGTAACTTCAACAACAGTTAAACTATTAGCTTTGACTTCTGATTTCAAAACAAGGTATCCATCAATTTGTTGTGTATATGTAATAATACAATGAGGTCATATGGTTTCACAGTCATACCGGCTCTATGAGGGAAATCGTAACTACAATGTGGCCCATAATAAAAACGAGTTTGACACCCCTGGGATGAAAAACTAATGGTGTGGCTACTATCATCCCTGACATAAACCCTATTGAGAACCAGACTGAATATTTTTTAAAAGGAAGCAATCTGAGGGTGGCCGGCCGTATACAAATGTGTCCATTGATTTACGACGGCAACATACAGTAATCGGAATTTGTACGAATGTGCTATAGTCCATCATTAACCTAGAGTGCAGTAGTAAAAAAAACTTCCAGGTCATAAATAGGAAACATTAAAAACAAAGTACAGCAGTAACTGAGCGTGTCTTTTTGTGCTACATTGACTATTTTTAAACCGCAACGCAAACTAGTTCACTGTGTGCCGTTTGAAACCTCAAAACAACGCATGTAAACAGAGGACCCCCAAATTTTATACTTTTATGCAAGAGTGTAAGTGCTTGATTGAGTCCATTTAGTTTAATGTTTCAGAGGAACTACTTTTGTATTCCACAGGTGTCTCAACAAGACTGACATTCACTTCTGCTTTTCTTCACAGCACTCAAAATATAAAATAAAAAATGGCCTTCATAGTTGTAGTTGGTTCAAATACATCCATAACCTTTGGTTTATTGTTTCTAACTCCTGAAATACAATTGTAGGAAAAGAGTGGAACATCAGCTGAATTTTAAGGAAATTCTTTAGAAAATAACAAGTTAAAATAGTGAATTTAGATATATTTGTGTAGTCTTGTTTTGTTAGAATTGATCGCTGTAATGACTCGTTGCAGAGAGCAGCGCCTGAGGTAAATGATTCATTTCCACAAGTTTTGTGAGATGTTTCTTGGTTTGACTGCATTGCTCGCATTTGAAATAGTTTTGGAGTTTGCCGTTTTTTTATGGTCTAAACAAGTTTGGGTGGGCACCCAAATCCACTGACCCGAATTTCACTCGGGGGGTGGGGGGGGGGCATAAATGGAGTAAAATTTTCCATCACCCCAACAGCCAGGCAACGATGAGGGGTGTCGATTTTGGCAATGGACAAGCGGCGTTCCATAGGCAATTGGTTATTTCCAATTTGCTCCAAAATGTATTATTATTGAAAATGACTGCCAGTTTCATTTTCTTGAGCAAAAAATACATAAAATCGACTTGTTAGTGAAATATGGACCATTAAGATCCCATAACTCCTTTGCTAAGGCTGCAGTGCCACAAGTATAGAAAAGGCTGCCCAAAATCTTTGTATCTAAAGAAAGGTCAGTTCTCCTTTGTCTAATACACAAGCCAAAATAGTTGTAAATTCTGGATGGGGGAATAAAAAGATTTTAACAAAGAAAATAACGTTCAAATAAGATTCGTTGGTCATTGTATGCATTTGTATCTATCCTTTAATTTTCTATGCTGTTTATCCTCATTAGGGTCTCGGGTTAAAATATCGTCTTTTTTAATTGGACTGTTGAAGTTGTCATTAATTAATTCGTTCATCTTCCGTACAGTTTATCCTCACTATGGTCACGGGTGTGCTGGAGCCAATCCCAGCTGACTCAGGGGTCGGGTGGGGGCAGGGGCAGGGTACACCTTGAACTGATTGCCAGCCAATCGTAGGGCATATATAAACAACCATTCGCACTCACATTCACACCTGTGGGCAATTTAAGGTTTTCAATCAACCTACCATGCATGTTTTTGGAATGTGGGAGGAAACCGGAGTACCCGGAGAAAACCCACACAGGTAAAGGGAGAACATGGAAACTCAACACAGGCGAGCCCGGATTTGAACCCCGGCCCTCAGAACTGTGGGGCAGACGTGAGAACCAGTCGCCCACTGTATCGCCCCTGCTGAAGTTGAATAATTCAGATTTCAACCAAAATCCTGGGAGAAAACATGCCTCTAAAGCAGTGATTCTCAGTGTGTCGGGGCACATTAGTGTGCCATGAGCGCTCCTCAGGTGTACAGTGAGAAATTTTAAAAAATGTACGTAATTGTTAAAAAATTATTTACTTACAAGAAATAATGTATCTTTGTTCCTCAATTTATGCCTGTGCGGCATAGTGACACACAGAACAAATAAATGCTCTTCTATTAGATGGCAGAAAGTACATACAGTAATTAATGTATACACTTTTTGTGACATTTTTGTTTGTTGGTGTGCCATGAGATTTTTCAATTGTAAAATTTGTGCTTGGTTCCATAAAGGTTGGAAATCACTGCTCTAAAATCACATACACTTTAGATTTGGTACCATGAGATCTCAGTATACCTTACGAAAGATTAACGCTGCAAGTTGGGCTTTAGCCAAGGCTTTTTTCTTCTTTTAAAAAAAAAAAAAAAAAGAGCGACAGCCGCTTCTAGGTCTGTTAAAAGCATACACACAGGAAGTTAAATGAAGCAGACTCACATTCAAAGCAGTACGACTCAGGTGTCTCTACAAAATAGAGGTAATGGTTTCATTATCAGTAAGAGAAGTGGGAACATGTCTCATATTTTAGTAAATATTTTATATCTTTTCACTTTGCCACAATGTAGTCAGTGAGCAGCTTGTATAATTGTAAATTTACTGTCCCCTAAAATAACTCAATACACAGCCATTGTCTAAACTGCTGGCAGTAAAAGTCATGTGACATCAGTTTTACAGTCTCAGGTGTGAATGGGGAGCAGGTGTGTTAAATGTGGTGTTACCGCTCTCGTACTCTCTGATACTGATCATTGGAAGTTGGGTATGCCACATCTGAGGCTCTGAGGAGCTAAAAAAAAAAAAAAAGCAAATGTTGCTACATGTACACACAGAATGTAGCTTACCTGTAAAATGTTTAGTTTTTTTATATTAACAGTCTGACTGTGGAATCAATTATTTTCATTATTTCCTGTGGGTGAAAAAGCCAAACAAATGAAAGAGGCTCTAATGTACAGTCCCCTCCAAAAGTATTGGAACGGCAAGGTCAATTCCTTTGTTTTTGTTGTATACTGAATAAATTTGGGTTTCAGATCAAAAGATTCATATGAGACGAAAGTTCAGAATTCCAGCTTTTATTTCATGGTATTTACATCTAGATGTGTTAATTCAGGACAGAGCACCTTTTGTTTGAAGCCACCCACTTTTCAGGTGAGCAAAAGTATTGGAACATGAACTGATGGGTGTTTCTAGTTACTCAGCTGTTGCCTTTTAGAGTGATTGTTTAAACATATATAGCCAATACAACAATTTGCAATGTCCTAAAAAAGAAAAACTATTGGTGTACTGAGCAACAGACAAACAGGTCGGCCAAGGGTATCAACAGCAATTGATGACAGAAAGATTGTGAGAGCTGTGAAGAAACACCCAAAGACAACAAGTCAGTGACATCACTGCCAACCTTCACAGGGCAGGGCCGAAGGTATCACAATCCACTGTCCGGAGAAGACTTCGAGAGAAGAAATATACAGGCCATACCACAAGATGCAAACCACTCATCAGCAAAAAAAGAGTCAGAAGGCCAGATTGGATTTTGCAAAGTAGTACAGAGATCCATCCATCCATTTTCTGAGCCGCTTCTCCTCACTTGGGTCGCGGGAAATACAGAAATAAGCCACAAAAGTTTTGGAACAAAGTTTTATGGACTGATGAGACCAAGATTAACCTCTACCAAAGTGATGGAAAGGCCAAAGTATGGAGAAAGAAAAGTTCTGCACATGATCCAAAACACACAAGCTCATCTGTAAACCATGGTGGGGGTAATGTCATGGTTTGGGCTTACATGGCTGCTTCTGGAACGGGCTCACTAGTCTTCATTGATGATGTAACTCGTAATGGTAGCAGCAGAATTAATTCTGAAGTCTACAAAACCATTTTGTCTGTCAATTTACAGAAAAATGGATCCAAACTAATTGGGAGAAGCTTCATCATGCAACAGGACAATGACCCAAAACACACTGCCAACACAACAAAGGACTTCATCAGGGGGGAAAAGTGGAAGGTCTTAGACTGACAAGGTCAATCACCGGACCTTAAACCAATAGAGCAGGCATTTAACGTCCTGAAGAGGAAACTGAATGGAGAAACCCCCAGAAACAAACAAGAACTTAAAGAGGGCATTTTAGAGCATTTTAAATGATTTAGAGCATTTTAAATGAAGAATGCGACAGTCTGGTGAAGTCAATGGGTCGCTGGCTTGATGCAGTTATTCCAAGTAAGGGTTATGCCACGAAATATTAAATGTTATTCACTTGACGTTCATTTAATAATGTCTGTTATAATACTTTTGCTCACTTGAAAGGTGTGTGGCTTCAAACAAAAGGTGCTCTGTCCTGAGTTGTTTAACACATCTAGATGTAAATACATGTCTCAAAGACCCCTTATGATGACGACTAACTATGGACTCAGTTTTCCCTTGTCCGGACGGGGGTCACCGGGGCCCCCCCTCTGGAGCCAGGCCTGGAGGTGGGGCTCGAAGGCGAGCGCCTGGTGGCCGGCCTGCACCCATGGAGCCCGGCCGGGCACAGCCCGAAAGGGTAACGTGGGTCCCCCTTCCCACGGGCTCACCACCTGTGGGAGGGGCCATAGGGCTCGGGTGCAATGCGAGCTGAGCAGTGGCCAAAGACAGGGACCTGGGCGATCCGATCCACGGCTACAGAAACTGGCTCAAGGGACGTGGAATGTCACCTCTCTGGCAGGGAAGGAGCCCGAGTTGGTGTGTGAGGTCGAGAAGTTCCGACTAGATATAGTCGGACTCTCCTCCACACACAGCTTGGGCTCTGGTACCGGTCCTCTTCCACTCTGAGAGTTGCCCACGGTGAGAGGTGCCGAGCAGGTGTGGGTATACTTATTGTCCCCCGGCTCAGCGCCTGTACGTTGGGGTTCACCACGGTGGACGAGAAGGTAGCCTCCCTCCGCCTTCGGGTCGGGGGACGGGTCTTGACTGTTGTTTGTGCCTATACACCAAACAGCAGTTCAGAGTACCCACCCCTTTTGGAGTCCTTGGAATGGGTGCTGGAGAGCGCTCCCGCCGGGACTCTAGTTCTGCTGACTTCAATGCTCACGTGGGAAATGACAATCAGACCTGGAAGGGCGTGATTGGGAGGAATGGCCCCCCTGATCAGAACCCGAGCGGTGTTCTGTTATTGGACTTCTGTACTCATCACGGATTGTCCATAGCTAACACCATGTTCAAGCATAAGGCACACGTGGACTTGGCACCAGGACACCCTAGGTCGCAGTTCGATGATCGACTTTGTGGTTATGTCATCGGACTAACGGCCATATGTCTTGGACACTCTGGTGAAGAGAGGGGCGAAGCTGTCAACTGATCACCACCTGGTGGTGAGTTGGCTCCGATGGTCGGGGAAGATGCCGGTCCGACGTGGCAGACCCAAACGTATTGTGGAGGTCTGCTGTGAATGTCTTGCAGAATCCCCTGTCAGAAGGAGTTTCAACTCCCACCTCCGACCGAACTTTGCTCATTTTCCTGGGGAGGCAGGGGACATCGAGTCAGAGCGGACCGTGTTCCGCGCCTCCATTGCTGAGGCGGCCTACCAGAGCTGTGGCCGTAAGGTGGTCGGTGGCTGTCATGGCGGCAAGCCCCGAACCCGTTGGTGGACACCAACGGTGAGAGATGCCATCAAGCTGTAGAAGGAGTCCTATCGGGCCTTTTTGGCCAGTGGGACTCCTGAGGCAGCTGATGGGTACCAGCTGGCCAAGCGACATCAAGGTTTGGTGGTCGCTGAAGCAAAAACTTGGGTATGGGAGGAGTTCGGTGAGGCCATGGAAAAAGACGGCTTCGAAGAAATTCTGGTGTACCATCCGGCGTCTCAGAAGGGGGAAGCAGTGCACCATCAACACTGTGTATAGTGGGGATGGGGCGCTGCTGACCTCGACTCGGGACGTTGTGAGTCGGTAGGGAGAATACTTCGAAGACCTCCTCTATTCCACCGACACGCCTTCGCATGAGGAAGCAGAGTCTGGGTTCTCTGAGGCGAGCTCTCCTATCTCTGGGGTTGAGGTCACTGATGTGGTTAAAAAGCTCCTCGGTGGCAAGGTCCCGGGGGTGGATGAGATTCGCCCGGAGTTCCTAAAGGCTCTGGATGTTGTGGGGCTGTCTTGGTTGACACGCCTCTGCAACATCACGTGGACATCGGGGACAGTGCCTCTGGATTGACAGACTGGGGTGGTGGTCCCCCTTTTTAAGAAGGGGGGGTGTTCCAACTACAGGGGGATCACACTCCTCAGCCTCCCTGGTAAGGTCTATTCAGGGGTGCTGGAGAAGAGGGAAGTCGAAGCTCAGATCCAGGAGGAGCAGTGTGTTTTTCGTCCTGGCCGTGGAGCAGAGGACCAGCTCTACACCCTCGGCAGGGTCCTCGAGGGTGCATCGGAGTTCGCCCAACCAGTCTACATGTGTTTTGTGGACTTGGAGAAGGCCTTCGACCGTGTCCCTCGGGGAGTCCTGTGGCGGTGGCTTCGGGAGTATGGGGTACCGAACCCCCTGATACGGGCTGTTCCGTCCCTATACGACCGGAGTCAGAGTTTGGTCCGCATATCCGGCAGTAAGTCGGACACGTTCCCGGTGAGGGATGGACTCCGCCAAGGCTGCCCTTTGTCACCGCAAGGCGCAGCCGAGGCGTAGAAGGGGTCCGGTTTGGTGGCCTCAGTATTGCATCTCTGCTTTTTGCAGATGATGTGGTTCTGTTGGCTTCATCAAGCCGTGATCTCCAACTCTCACTGAAGCAGTTCGCAGCCGAGTGTGAAGTGGCTGGGAAGAGAATCAGCACCTCAAAATCTGAGACCATGGTCCTCAGTCGGAAAAGGGTCTTGTGCCCTCTCCAGGTCGGGGATGAGATCCTGCCCCAAGTGTGGGAGTTCAAGTATCTTGGGGTCTTGTTCACGAGTAAGGGAAGAATGGAACGGGAGATCGACAGGCGGATCTGCAGTGATGCGGACTTTGTATTGGTCCGTTGTGGAAAAGAAGGAGCTAAGCCGAAAGGCGAAGCTCTCAATTTACCAGTCGATCTATTTTCTTACACTCACCTATGGTCACGAGCTGTAGGTTGTGATTAAAAGAACAAGATCCCGGATACAAGCGGCCGAAATGAGTTTCTTCCACAGGTTGTCTGGGCTCTCCCTTAGATATAGGGTGAGAAGCTCGGTCATCCGTGAGGGGCTCAGAGTAGAGCCGCTGCTCCTCTGCATTGAGAGGAGCCAGATGAGGTGGCTGGGGCATCTAATTCGGATGCCTCCCGGACACCTCCCTGGTGAGGTGTTCCGGGCATGTCCCACCGGGAGGAGACGCCGGGGACGACCCAGGACACGCTGGAGAGACTACATCTTTCGGCTGACCTGGTAACGCCTCGGGATCCTCCCGGAAGAGCTGGATGAAGTGGCTGGGGAGAGGGAAGTCTGGGCGTCCCAGCTAAAGCTACTGCCCCTGCGACCCGACCTCGGATAAGCGGTAGAAAATGGATGGATGATGGATGGATAGATGTAA